>NC_134354.1:481579815-481690677 GCF_048569485.1 Anomaloglossus baeobatrachus | reverse complement strand
CCTCCCTCCCTCTCTCCATCCCTCCCTCCCTCTCTCCATCCGTCACTGTGAAAGCAAGCAACATCAGGTGTGTCCATTGGCTGGAAAAAGGCGCCAGGAAGTCAGAAATGAAAATGAAATTATCGGAGCGAATACCATATTAGCCGTCGGATAGCAAATACCTCGAATACCCCAATACCACATTAACCGTCGGATACCGAACAGTGGCGAATACATTCGCTCATCCCTAGTCTTTACCAAGAGATCGTTGCTCACGGGCTGTTCAGCATTGTTACCCTGAAAGCTACACATCGTAAAGACCATAGAAATTAGCACCAAATAAAAAGGCCAATGTTTCTGGAACCATATGGCAGATTTAAACAATATCTGTCACCTGATTCATGCTATAGGCAGCAAGAACCAGAGCCTGCCTGCACGATTCCAGGCAGGTGTATGTCTCTCCAAAATGCTCAGGCATTTCAGAGAAACTATACTTAAGGGCAATCTGTCACCAGGTTTTTTCTACCCCAACTGAGAGAAGTATGATATAGAGACAGACCCTGGTTCCAGTGATGTGTCACTTACTGAGCTGTTTGCTGTCAGTTTGATAGAATCATTGTTTTCTCTGCTGCAGATCTAGCAGTTATTTGAATGTAGAACGGCGTTATAAGGATCTCATGGATCGGCTCGACTATCTGGCAGCCAAGTAACTGCTGATTAAACTGTGATTTTATAAAAAGCTACACTGCGCAGCCCAGTAAGTGACATTACTGGAATCAGAGTCTCTTTCCTTCATCATGCTGCGCTCAGATGGCAAAACCTGGCGACAGTGTCCTATTAAAAGGTCCGTCTGAGGACTATAGGCAGAGACAAGACTGGTCTTTTATCTGCCTATGGTCCTCACACAGATCTTTTTTATTGGGAAATCTGTGGCTAATCTTGTCTCTGCCTATGGTCCTCAGATAGACCTTTATTATTGGGAAATTGTGACTGGTCTTGTCTCTGCCTATGGTCCTCAGCTAGACCTTTATTATTGGGAAATTGTAACTGGTCTTGTCTCTGCCTATGGTCCTCAGATAGACCTTTATTATTGGGAAATTGTGACTGGTCTTGTCTCTGCCTATGGTCCTCAGATAGACCTTTATTATTGGCAAATTGTGACTGGTCTTGTCTCTGCCTATGGTCCTCAGATAGACCTTTATTATTGGGAAATCTGTGGCTAATCTTGTCTCTGCCAATGGTCCTCAGATAGACCTTTATTATTGGGAAATTGTGACTGGTCTTGTCTCTGCCTATGGTCCTCAGATGGACCTTTATTATTGGGAAATCTGTGACTGGTCTTGTCTCTGCCTATGGTCCTCAGATGGACCTTTATTATTGGGAAATCTGTGACTAATCTTGTCTCTGCCTATGGTCCTCAGATAGACCTTTATTATTGGGAAATCTGTGACTGGTCTTGTCTCTGCCTATGGTCCTCAGATAGACCTTTATTATTGGGAAATCTGTGACTGGTCTTGTCTCTGCCTATGGTCCTCAGATGGACCTTTATTATTGGGAAATCTGTGACTAATCTTGTCTCTGCCTATGGTCCTCAGATGGACCTTTATTATTGGGAAATCTGTGACTAATCTTGTCTCTGCCTATGGTCCTCAGATGGACCTTTATTATTGGGAAATCTGTGACTGGTCTTGTCTCTGCCTATGGTCCTCAGATAGACCTTTATTATTGGGAAATCTGTGACTGGTCTTGTCTCTGCCTATGGTCCTCAGCTAGACCTTTATTATTGGGAAATCTGTGACTGGTCTTGTCTCTGCCTATGGTCCTCAGATGGACCTTTATTATTAGGAAATTGTGACTGGTCTTGTCTCTGCCTATGGTCCTCAGATAGACCTTTATTATTGGGAAATCTGTGACTGGTCTTGTCTCTGCCTATGGTCCTCAGATAGACCTTTATTATTGGGAAATCTGTGACTAATCTTGTCTCTGCCTATGGTCCTCAGATAGACCTTTATTATTGGGAAATCTGTGACTGGTCTTGTCTCTGCCTATGGTCCTCAGATAGACCTTTATTATTGGGAAATCTGTGACTGGTCTTGTCTCTGCCTATGGTCCTCAGATAGACCTTTATTATTGGGAAATCTGTGACTAATCTTGTCTCTGCCTATGGTCCTCAGATAGACCTTTATTATTGGGAAATCTGTGACTGGTCTTGTCTCTGCCTATGGTCCTCAGATAGACCTTTATTATTGGGAAATCTGTGACTGGTCTTGTCTCTGCCTATGGTCCTCAGATGGACCTTTATTATTGGGAAATCTGTGACTGGTCTTGTCTCTGCCTATGGTCCTCAGATGGACCATTATTATTGGGAAATCTGTGACTAAGCATGGTGGATGGATTTCTAGAAATCCTGTGCCCACTGTGCATGTTTGTTCTGCAGCAAACACTGACCTGTGGTGCAGCATGTCAGTTGTTTGCTGCGGATTCAAATGCGTCCTACGTAGGGAAAACACAAGCGAGAGACCGCAGCGCACTGAACCCTGATTGTGGGTACAAGCAGCTGCAGTCTCCTGCGTTTAAAATGTAAAAGATGAAAATATATATAGATTTCTTGCCTAAAATACAAAGGAAATGTGTCATCTTTAACTTTATGGCTTTTAGGCTGGTTTCAGACGTCTGTGTTTCAGGTACGTGTTACATCAGTTTTTAAGACGGATGCCACACGTACCCATGTTATTCTATACTGGTACTCACACGGACCGTGTGACCCCTCATGGCACCGCACACACATACACAGACATGTCCATTTTTTCTACGGCAGCATGGGTGTCACATGGATCGCACACTGATGTGATCCGTGTGACATCAGTGACACGTACCGGAGAAAAGACGGGTCTTTTAATTAAAAATATTCTCTATATTCACCTGTATCCAGCGCTGTTGTCTCCGGCTCTTCTGCCTCCTGATCCTGACCCCTGCTCATTATACTCATTGATTATTCACTGCACTGATGAGTTGGAAACAGCAGCAGACTTCAGCTGGAGACTTCAGTGCCGGGGACTGCATCGCTGGGGACAGGTGATTATCCAGGTGTGTGTGTGTGTGTGTGTGTGTGTTCAGTGTATACATGCATATGCGCTGTGTGTGTGTATATGCTCGGTGTATCCATGTGTGTCTGCTATGTGTGTATATGTGCTCAGTATATACACGCGTGTGTGTAGTGAGGACCTGGAAGCTGGAGCATCGCGGGGACAGCATCAGAGTTCCCAATGAACTCTGATGAATCCATGAAGTCATCGTCCTCACACCTGCTGTAGCTCGGGTGTCGCGGGGGTGTCATGAGGATGTCAGAGTTCATTGGGAACTCCAATGACCTCCTAGACATCACTGCACACACACTGCTTTGTGAATACTCACCTGTCCCCGCGGTGCTGTCATTGGCGGTGCTGTCCTAGGCGCTGTCCCCGCGATGCTCCGGCTTTCAAGTCCTGAGTGCGGTGAATAATCAATGAATATAATGAGCGGGGGTCAGGAGCAGGAGACAGCAGAGCCAAAGAAAACAGCGCTGGATACAGGTAAATATAGAATGTCTTTTTATTTCACAGACCCGTGTTTACTCCGGTACCTGTCACACATATGCAAATACAGAAGTCACACGTGTGATATACGCGTGACACACGTATGACCATAACCATGCGTGTGCCTTGTACCTGATTAAACATGGACGTCTGAAACCGGCCTCAGATCATTTCATCTTCAACTTGCGTAACTGTTCACAATAACAGTAATTTTGATCAGGGGCGCCCAAACTTTTACATCACACTGTATATGATTCCAGCCATAATGTTTAGAAATAATTGTGTACAGCTGCTCAATGTAAACAGGAATGACCTGATTCACATACAGTAAACGGAGAACAGAAACAAAGAATATTAGTTAGCAGCCACCTCTGGGTTGCTTTGAATTGCTGATTATAGCAAAGATTTAAAGGGTCACCTCATAATAAAGGGCATCAACACATCTATAACATTCAGCAGAATACAGGCTGTAGATGAGACGTCCAAAGAGCAAGAAGCCAAAAACAAGACATTGGTGGTCTAGTTATTAATGGGAAATGTGTATGAAGCCAAATGTACCCACTAAGAAAAGCTCCGGCATAAACATCACTGTAAACAAAAAAAAAAGCAGAGTGCACTTTGCCTTTAAGGGAACCTGTGAGCTGCCCGGGCACCATAAACTGCCAACATTACTGCCAACATTTCTTACAGTCTAATAAGCTCCTTATTCCTGCTTAATAATTGGTAAATAAATGATGCAAGGCCCAGACCTCCATTCTGTACCAGTCTGTTACTGTAACTTATCTCTGTGTTTTGTATGTAACCCCCTTTTCATGGACAGCGGCATGGAATTAATGGTGCTCTATAAATAACAACAATAAAATCAACATTAATCCTGCGCTCTCACTATAAAAATACAGTGAGTGGGCAGTCAGGGAGGGATGATGATGTCCCCAGCCTAATATTCCATCTCATGGCCTGCATGTGGACATGTCATCACGGCTGGCTCCCTCCACACCTCACACGTTCTGCCCCACAGACCCGCGTAGTGCTCATATAAAGCCGGCAGTGGCATACCATCAATAGAGGCAGACCACGCCACTGCTACGGGGCCCGTGAGCTGGAGGGGCCCAGAGGCGGCTGGTCACTGTGTGTGCATTTTCACTTTCACTTTCATGCTGATTAAGGCTATTTGCGCACATTGCGTATTTGCATGCAGTTACGCTGCGATCTGCACCACAGCGTAACTGCATGCGTCCTGCGTCCCCTGCATGATCTTCATAAACGTGCGCACGTGGCCTATTAGAGCGCAGCGCTTCGGCTGCTGCCCGAAGCGCATGTTCTAAGAAGTGACACGTCACTTCATTCCTGCGCTCTGCATGCAGCCCCCGCTCTGTCTATGGGAGGGGCTGCACTCAGAGCGCATGGAATCGGCTTTTTTTATTTTTCATTACAGACTCTTTCTGCAGCGATTTGAAGCGCACGTGTGCTGTTCAAATCGCTGCAGAAATTTCTGCAGGGGCAGAACGCTATGTGCGCACATAGCCTAAGGCCGCTGGGTGCCGGAACGGAGAGTATAGCTGCAGGCTGGCCGCAACACAGAGATGCAGTCTCACCCACACTCACTGCACACTGTGTGCAGCCTGTGCTGAAGAGGAGGGAGTGGTCAGGCAGCTTCCTCTTCCAGTCAGAGAGCTGTGAGAGATGCCAGGAGAAGAACAACCAATCAGGGGAGGGGGCGGAGCTTGTTCAGTACAGCGCGGGAGAAACAAAGATAAACAGGAAAACAGAGTGGAGGAGGAGTAGAGACTATAGTAAAGAGAGAAGAGCAAACAGAGTGCAGAAAAAAGAGAATTTTGTTACTTACCGTAAATTCTTTTTCTTATAGTTCCGTATTGGGAGACCCAGACCATGGGTGTTTAGCTTCTGCCTCCGGAGGACACACAAAGTACTACACTTAAAAGTGTAGCTCCTCCCTCTGAGCTTATACACCCCCTGGTAGCCAGTCCTAGCCAGTTTAGTGCAAAAGCTGAAGGAGAATAGCCACCCACAAGTAGAACCGAGTAAGAACCGGAACAACCAGAGACTCTGTCCACGACAACAGCCGGTGATAACACACGGAACAAGAAAATTGCCAACAGGCAACAGGGAGGGAGCTGGGTCTCCCAATACGGAACTATAAGAAAAATAATTTACGGTAAGTAACAAAATTCTCTTTTTCTTTATCGTTCCTTTGGGAGACCCAGACCATGGGATGTTCCAAAGCTGTACCTGGGTGGGAATAAACAGAAAAAACTAAGAAGTAGGCGGAGCCTAACTTCACAAGTGGGCGACAGCCGCCTGAAGTATGCGTCTGCCCAAGCTCGCATCTGCCGAAGCATGAGCACGCACTTGGTAGTGCTTCGAAAAGGTATGCAGGCTAGTCCAAGTGGCAGCCTGACAGACTTGTTGAGCCGTAGCCTGGTGCCTAAAAGCCCAAGAGGCACCAACAGCTCTGATCGAGTGTGCTTTGATCCCCGGCGGGGGAGGCACCTGAGTACTCTGGTAGGCGTCCGAAATGGTCGATCTAATCCAACGGGCCAAGGTCGGCTTAGAAGCAGAGAGACCCTTGCGCCGCCCTGTGGTTAGCACAAAAAGAGAGGTGCACCGCCTAAGCGCAGCGGTGCGAGACACATAAATCCGGAGAGCACGCACCAGATCTAGAGTATGCAGCGCTTTCTCAAAGCAATGAACAGGGGCCGGACAGAAGGAAGGCAAGGAAATATCCTGGTTAAGGTGGAAGGGAGAGACCACCTTAGGAAGAAAGTCCGGGGTCGGACGGAGAACTACCTTGTCTTGGTGAAAAACCAAAAAAGGTGACTCCGAGGAGAGCGCAGCCAAATCAGAGACTCTCCTGAGAGAAGTTATGGCAACTAGAAAGACCACCTTTTGAGAAAGACGATACAAAGAAACCTTCCTAAGGGGCTCGAAAGGGGGTTTCTGCAATACCGTGAGGACCAAGTTAAGGTCCCAGGGATCCAAGGGCCGCCGATAAGGCGGAATGATGTGAGACGCACCTTGCATGAAGGTGCGGACCTGAGCCAGCCGGGCGAGACGCCGCTGGAACAGCACTGATAGAGCTGAGACTTGTCCCTTGAGAGAGTTGAGGGACAGTCCTAGCTGCAGACCGGACTGTAAAAAAGACAGAAGGGTCGGCAACGAGAATGGCCAAGGAGAATGGCCAGAAGAGCGACACCAGGACAGGAAAATTTTCCAAGTCCTGTGATAGATCTTGACGGAGGAAGACTTACGGGCCCGAGTCATAGTGGAGATGACTTCAGGAGGAATACCAGAAGCCGTCAAAATCCAGGACTCAAGAGCCACGCCGTCAATTTGAGTGCCGCAGAATTCGGGCGGAAAAACGGACCTTGCGAGAGCAGGTCTGGACGGTCCGGAAGATGCCACGGCATCTCCACGGACAGTTGGAGCAGGTCCGGATACCAAGCTCGCCTGGGCCAGTCCGGTGCAATGAGGATGACTCGACGGCCCTCCATTCTGATCTTGCGCAGGACTCTGGGCAAGAGAGCTAGAGGGGGAAAACACGTAGGACAGACGAAACTGGGATCAGTCTTGAACCAGAGCGTCCGCGGCGAAGGCCTGAGGTTCGTGGGAGCGAGCCACGTAAACCGGAACCTTGTTGTTGTGACAGGATGCCATTAGGTCCACCTCCGGAGTGCCCCACTTGCGGCAGATTGACTGAAACACTGCCGGGTGCAGGGACCACTCGCCACCGTCCACGGATTGACGGCTGAGATAATCTGCCTCCCAGTTTTCTACGCCAGGGATGTGGACTGCGGATATGGTGGACTTGGAGTCCTCAGCCCATTGAAGAATGCGTTGGACCTCCAACATTTCCAGGCGGCTGCGTGTCCCGCCTTGGTGATTGATGTAGGCAACCGCTGTCGCGTTGTCTGACTGGACTCGAATGTGCCTGCCCGCCAACAGGTGGTGAAAGGCTAGGAGAGCTAGAAGCACAGCTCTGGTTTCCAGCACATTGATTGAAAGGGCTGACTCGGACGGAGTCCAAGTGCCCTGTGCTCTGTGGTGGAGATGTACCGCTCCCCAGCCGGATAGGCTGGCATCCGTGGTGAGAATCACCCAGGACGGAGTCAGGAAGGAGCGCCCTTGGGACAGGGAGAGGGGTCGAAGCCACCACTGAAGAGAGGTCCTGGTCCGTGGCGACAGAGCCACTAACCTCTGTAAGGAGGAAGGCCGCTTGTCCCAACAGCGGAGAATGTCCAGCTGCAGAGGACGCAGATGGAACTGGGCAAAGGGAACCGCCTCCATGGAGGCCACCTTTTGACCCAGCACCTGCATCAGGCGCCTGAGGGAATAACGGCGGGGCCTCAGGAGAGAGCGCACCGCTAGCCGGAGAGACTGCTGTTTGATTAAGGGCAACTTCACAAGTGCCGGCAAAGTCTCGAACTGCATCCCTAGGTACGTGAGACTCTGGGTCGGAGTCAGAGTGGATGTGGGAAGATTGACAATCCACCCGAATTGGGCTAAGGTGGCGAGAGTGAGCGAAACACTCCGCTGACAGTCTGTGCTGGATGTACCCTTGACCAGAAGGTCGTCCAGATAAGGAAGCACTGCTAACCCCTGGAGGTGCAGGACCGCAATCACTGCCGCCATGACCTTGGTGAATACCCGAGGGGCCGTGGCTAACCCGAAGGGGAGAGCCACGAATTGGAAATGATCCTCTCCTATCGCAAAACGTAACCAACGCTGATGTGACACTGTGATTGGCACATGTAGATAGGCATCTCTGATGTCGATGGACGCCAGGAAATCCCCTTGGGTCATAGAGGCAATGACTGATCGCAGAGACTCCATGCGAAAATGCCGCACCCGAACATGCTTGTTGAGAAGCTTGAGATCCAGGATGGGCTGGAAGGTACCGTCCTTTTTTGGAACTAGGAAGAGATTTGAGGAAAAACCTCTGAACCGTTCCTGAGCGGGAACTGGGACAATCACTCCGTTTGCCTGCAAGGACGCCACGGCCTGCGAGAAGGCGGCGGCCTTGGAGCAGGGGGGAGTTGAGAGAAAAAATCTGTTTGGAGAGCTGGAAGAGAATTCTATCCTGTAGCCGTGAGATATGATGTCTCTCACCCACTGATCGGAGACTTGCTTTAACCAAGCGTCGCCAAAGTGGGAGAGCCTGCCTCCGACTAAGGACGTGGCTGGAGCGGGCCGAGAGTCATGAGGAAGCTGCCTTAGTGGCAGAACCTCCTGCGGTCTTCTGCGGACTCGCTTTTGGGTGCCAGTTGGATTTCTGATCCTTGGCTGAGTTAGCGGACGAGGCGGAAGGCTTAGAGGATGACCAGTTGGAGGAACGAAAGGAACGAAACCTCGATTGATTCCTACCCTGGGCGGGTTTCCTGGTCTTGGTTTGTGGCATGGAAGTAGTCTTCCCGCCAGTAGCTTCTTTAATGATTTCATCCAGCTGTTCACCAAACAGCCGTGAACCAGCAAAAGGGAGCCCAGCAAGAAACTTCTTGGAAGAAGCATCTGCCTTCCACTCTCGAAGCCACAAAATCCTGCGGATAACAAGAGAATTAGCTGAAGCCACCGCAGTGCGGTGAGCAGCCTCTAGCATGGCAGACATGGCATAAGATGAAAAAGCTGAAGCCTGAGCAGTTAAGGTAACCATCTCAGGCATAGATTCCTTGGTGAGGGAATGCATCTCCTCTAGAGAAGCAGAGATGGCTTTGAGGGCCCACACTGCTGCAAAAGTCGGGGAAAACGCGGCCCCCGCAGCTTCATACACAGATTTGGCCAGAAGGTCAATCTGACGGTCAGGGGAATCCTTAAGTGAGGTGC
This sequence comes from Anomaloglossus baeobatrachus, assembly GCF_048569485.1. Lineage (NCBI taxonomy): Eukaryota > Metazoa > Chordata > Amphibia > Anura > Aromobatidae > Anomaloglossus > Anomaloglossus baeobatrachus. The sequence goes on along the minus strand of NC_134354.1, from coordinate 481,681,285 downwards.
TGTCAGCCACCGACAACGGTCCGGGCTGATAGCCTAGACACCGGAGGGTCTACCTTTGGGGAGTGAGACCACTCCTTGACCACCTCAAGTGGAAATGGAAACCGGTCATCAGAACCACGCTTTGGAAAGCATTTGTCAGGGCAGGCCCTGGGTTTGGTCACAGCGGTCTGAAAACTGGAGTGGTTAATGAACACACTCTTCACTCTCTTAGGCGAGGTAAACTGATGTTTTTCTGCCAGAGAGGGTTGCTCTTCTGACACTGGCGGATTGAGATCCAGCACAGAATTAATAGAAGCAATCAAATCACTAAGATCTGAGTCACCCTCAGAGAAATCGATGGGATACATAGCCTCCAAGCCCCCAGTGAGGGCATCCTCCTCATCTTGAGAGTCAGCTCTTGAGACAGAGCCGTGGGATGGGGAGGGGGAGGAAACCCTGTGCTTTCTCTTAGTAGGACGGGGTCTGGGATCAGATGATGAATCCTCCGTGAGCTCCGATGGACGGAGGTCAGAGGATAGGAGTCCTCTGTCAAGAGTATTAGAGGAACCCTGTGAGGGAGGCTGATGCATATTCATCAAAGTCCTGGACAAAAGTCCCATGGACTCAGCAAATGACTGGGATATGGACCTAGAAAAGGACTCTACCCAGGCCGGGGGTTCCGTCACAGGTGCAGCAGCAGCCTGAGAGACCACTGGGGGTGAGACTCCAGGCTGTGGCACCGCCAAGTTAGAGCAACCATCACAGTGTGGATAAATGCTCGGCTCAGGCAGCAGGAGCTTACATGCAGTGCATGCAGCATAAAGCTTTGGAGCCTTGCTCCTTGTGTGAGACATGCTGCTGGAGTGGGGGCTTTGCAGAGAATGAACCCCAGGGAGAATATACAGAGGTCCACAACCGGAGACCGGCTGTGGCTTACCAGACCGCTGAGCGCGGTGTTGTGTGCCCTCCAGATCCCGAAGCCCGGTCCCCCAGTCGCAGCACCTCAGCAGAGATGCAGAATGCAGGATGTCCCAGAGCAGAGTGAACTCTGCCTGAGAAATGACTAGGGGGCGTTCCTATAAAAGAGCGGGAACTGGAGGGCTATAGAGACCTGCAGGGAAGGAGGGACGCCCCAGCAGTGGGGAATGTCCCTCCCCTGTGTAGAACGGCCGCCGGGAGGAGCCGAACCTGTCCCTCTGCATGAGTGACATGCGAGGGCAGGAAAATGAAACTAGGCCTCCGGCGAAGCCGGGGCCTAAATTTAAGCGGCGAGGCCGACAAGCAGGCACCATCGGCGCGGTTCTCAGGCAAAAGCTAGAGAATCCACCGGAAAGTTAAAACAATCACATACAGCATACTCTCCCCTTACAATAAAGAACCAGGACCCCCAACATAAATGTCTCAGGTACTTAGCTGCTGAGACGCAGGGCCATGTCCCTGGGGATGAGTGCTCCGGTCCAACAGAATCCTCAAGGGGCTGTGGATGGAGACCGGACTCCTGCCAGGCATGGAGACCGTGCTGGCTCCCACTTCAAGCCAGAGCCCAGAAGGGATGGTGAAGGAGCGCGGCATGTAAGGCTGCAGCCTTGTAAATCAACCTTAACAACACCGCCGACACAGTGGGGTGAGAAGGGACATGCCGGGAGTCCAGACATGGACCCGCTTTTCTTCAAACTCTTTCCAAAAGTCAAACAAATCAGTTGAGAATGCATGTGTGGATGTATGCCTCCTGACACAAAGCAATAAACTGGCTAGGACTGGCTACCAGGGGGTGTATAAGCTCAGAGGGAGGAGCTACACTTTTAAGTGTAGTACTTTGTGTGTCCTCCGGAGGCAGAAGCTAAACACCCATGGTCTGGGTCTCCCAAAGGAACGATAAAGAAAAAACAGTGAGAAGCAGAGAACAGAAGGAATTGTAAGAAAAAGAAGAGGACTGAAGGAGCAGCCAGAAGGACGATCTCTCACATCACAGGAGCAGGTGAGTATTATAATGTACAAATGTCTGTAACACTACAGAAAGAAACTGCCCTGTGCCATCAAGGGGTACATGTGTGTGTGTGTTGCCCCTGGGCTGTGCCATCACTGCGTGTGTGTGTTGCTCCTGGGCTGTGCTATCACTGCGTGCATGTGTTGCTCCTGGGCTGTGCCATCACTGTGTGTGTGTGTGTGTGTGTGTGTGTGTGTGTGTGTATTATCCCTGTGCTGTGCAGAGTTTTACTGTAGTTCCTAAGGCTATAAAGGGGGTCATAATCCTTCCCATTATATGGGGGAGACAGATGTGAAGATTTATATTGTGTGTGGTGAAAAGTGCGTAGGAGGAATTCACTACTTTAGGCCAAGTTCACACACTGCAGATTTTTTTTTTTTGGGGGGGGGGGAATTTCCGGTGTGAACCCACTGGTCTTGATGCAGTGGACAGGACGGTGGATATATTCACACTATGTGGTGATGGCATTATTTTGTAATGTATTATTGGCCTTTATATGGTGGGTGCTGTTCAGTAACACTATGTAGTATGTATTATTTCTAACTATAACCTGCCCACAGTAACGTGTGCCAGCCCACAATAGCATGTATGATGATTATGTTAATATTTTGTTGTAATTTTTTTTTTTTTATTGACAGGGGGCCCATTCAGGCTTTTGCTATGGGGCCCCATGATTTCTATGTACGCCCCTGAAAGCCGGGTATCACACACCGGGACAGCTACGTGTTTTGGAGGAAGTTAGAACATCACCCGGATGGGCGGTGGTGATGCCCCTCTTCCAAATCACAATACCTACATAATTAATGGGATGATTCAGCTACAGAAATCAAAGCCCTCTCCACCACCCATCCTCACTCATCACCACTACTTGTTTAAACCTTATTAGAATGTGTGAGGAGGTGGGGGCAGCTTAGATAGTGCTGCTGACAGGCTGCCTCAGTGATGGCACCACATCCAGAGCACCTTCTGTAGGAAATCATGTTCCCCATACACACAGGAGGCCAGCGGCAGAGGTGATGCCCGTCACGTGACGTCCCCTGATCACGTGCCCTTACCTGCTCTATATACTGCCGCACTCTCTTCCGAAGACGATCTAAATTCATGGTTGCCGGTTACTAACGGACGGAGACAGCGAGGCGCGCGCACTGCAGAGGAGCGCGCTCCCGACCTATAGCCGATGGGCCGCTGTGCTGTGTCCCCGATCTGCAGCCCCCCTCCTATGCTCCGGGTGTGAGGCGCTGTCAGCAAGGCTGCCTCTGGATGAGTGTTACACACATCGTCCGCCGGGCGGAAACTAATCACTAATCCAGACGTTCCGGACCGACTGCTCTACTGACATTCAGGGGGATACCTGGATACTCACAGTGTGAACCACATATACTCCATATATAGCGTGACCCCCTTTAACTCTTGTGCCCCACATATGCTCCATATACTGTGACAACCCCATAATTCACAGTGTGACCCACATATGCTCCCTATACTGTGACAACCCCATAATTCACAGTATGACCCACATATGCTCCCTATACTGTGACAACCCCATAATTCACAGTGTGACCCACATATGCTCCCTATACTGTGACAACCCCATAATTCACAGTATGACCCACATATGCTCCCTATACTGTGACAACCCCATAATTCACAGTATGACCCACATATGCTCCATATACTGTGACAACCCCATAATTCACAGTGTGACCCACATATACTCCCTATACTGTGACAACCCCATAATTCACAGTGTGACCCCCATATGCTCCCTATACTGTGACAACCCCATAATTCACAGTGTGACCCACATATACTCCCTATACTGTGACAACCCCATAATTCACAGTGTGACCCCCATATGTTCCCTATACTGTGACAACCCCATAATTCACAGTATGACCCACATATGCTCCCTATACTGTGACAACCCCATAATTCACAGTGTGACCCCCATATGCTCCCTATACTGTGACAACCCCATAATTCACAGTGTGACCCACATATACTCCCTATACTGTGACAACCCCATAATTCACAGTGTGACCCCCATATGTTCCCTATACTGTGACAACCCCATAATTCACAGTGTGACCCACATATGCTCCCTATACTGTGACAACCCCATAATTCACAGTGTGACCCACATATGCTCCCTATACTGTGACAACCCCATCATTCACAGTGTGACCCCCATATGCTCCCTATACTGTGACAACCCCATAATTCACAGTATGACCCCCATATTCTCCATATACTGTGACAACCCCATAATTCACAGTGTGACCCACATATGCTCCCTATACTGTGACAACCCCATAATTCACAGTATGACCCACATATGCTCCCTATACTGTGACAACCCCATAATTCACAGTGTGACCCATATATGCTCCCTATACTGTGACAACCCCATAATTCACAGTGTGACCCACATATGCTCCCTATACTGTGACAACCCCATAATTCACAGTATGACCCACATATGCTCCCTATACTGTGACAACCCCATAATTCACAGTGTGACCCCCATATGCTCCACATACTGTGACAACCCCATAATTCACAGTGTGCCCCACATATGCTCCCTATACTGTGACAACCCCATAATTCACAGTGTGACCCCCATATGCTCCCTATACTGTGACAACCCCATAATTCACAGTGTGACCCACATATGCTCCCTATACTGTGACAACCCCATAATTCACAGTGTGACCCACATATGCTCCCTATACTGTGACAACCCCATAATTCACAGTGTGACCCACATATGCTCCCTATACTGTGACAACCCCATAATTCACAGTATGACCCACATATGCTCCCTATACTGTGACAACCCCATAATTCACAGTGTGACCCACATATGCTCCCTATACTGTGACAACCCCATAATTCACAGTGTGACCCATATATGCTCCCTATACTGTGACAACCCCATAATTCACAGTATGACCCACATATGCTCCCTATACTGTGACAACCCCATAATTCACAGTGTGACCCCCATATGCTCCACATACTGTGACAACCCCATAATTCACAGTGTGCCCCACATATGCTCCATATACTGTGACAACCCCATAATTCACAGTGTGACCCACATATGCTCCCTATACTGTGACAACCCCATAATTCACACTATGACCCACATATGCTCCCTATACTGTGACAACCCCATAATTCACAGTGTGACCCCCATATGCTCCCAATACTGTGACAACCCCATAATTCACAGTGTGACCCCCGTATGCTCCATATACTGTGACAACCCCATAATTCACAGTGTGACCCACATATGCTCCCTATACTGTGACAACCCCATAATTCACAGTGTGACCCCCGTATGATCCATATACTGTGACAACCCCATAATTCACAGTGTGACCCACATATGCTCCCTATACTGTGACAACCCCATAATTCACAGTGTGACCCCCATATGTTCCCTATACTGTGACAACCCCATAATTCACAGTGTGACCCACATATGCTCCCTATACTGTGACAACCCCATAATTCACAGTATGACCCACATATGCTCCCTATACTGTGACAACCCCATAATTCACAGTGTGACCCCCATATGCTCCCTATACTGTGACAACCCCATAATTCACAGTGTGACCCCCATATGCTCCCAATACTGTGACAACCCCATAATTCACAGTGTGACCCCCGTATGCTCCATATACTGTGACAACCCCATAATTCACAGTGTGACCCACATATGCTCCCTATACTGTGACAACCCCATAATTCACAGTGTGACCCCCGTATGATCCATATACTGTGACAACCCCATAATTCACAGTGTGACCCACATATGCTCCCTATACTGTGACAACCCCATAATTCACAGTGTGACCCCCATATGTTCCCTATACTGTGACAACCCCATAATTCACAGTGTGACCCACATATGCTCCCTATACTGTGACAACCCCATAATTCACAGTGTGACCCACATATGCTCCCTATACTGTGACAACCCCATAATTCACAGTATGACCCACATATGCTCCCTATACTGTGACAACCCCATAATTCACAGTGTGACCCACATATGCTCCCTATACTGTGACAACCCCATAATTCACAGTATGACCCACATATGCTCCCTATACTGTGACAACCCCATAATTCACAGTGTGACCCATATATGCTCCCTATACTGTGACAACCCCATAATTCACAGTGTGACCCATATATGCTCCCTATACTGTGACAACCCCATAATTCACAGTATGACCCACATATGATATGCTCCCTATACTGTGGCAACCCCATAATTCACAGTGTGACCCCCATATGCTCCACATACTGTGACAACCCCATAATTCACAGTGTGCCCCACATATGCTCCATATACTGTGACAACCCCATAATTCACAGTGTGACCCACATATGCTCCCTATACTGTGACAACCCCATAATTCACAGTATGACCCACATATGCTCCCTATACTGTGACAACCCCATAATTCACAGTGTGACCCCCATATGCTCCCAATACTGTGACAACCCCATAATTCACAGTGTGACCCCCATATGCTCCCAATACTGTGACAACCCCATAATTCACAGTGTGACCCCCGTATGCTCCATATACTGTGACAACCCCATAATTCACAGTGTGACCCACATATGCTCCCTATACTGTGACAACCCCATAATTCACAGTGTGACCCCCGTATGATCCATATACTGTGACAACCCCATAATTCACAGTGTGACCCACATATGCTCCCTATACTGTGACAACCCCATAATTCACAGTATGACCCACATATGCTCCCTATACTGTGACAACCCCATAATTCACAGTGTGACCCCCATATGCTCCCTATACTGTGACAACCCCATAATTCACAGTGTGACCCCCATATGCTCCCAATACTGTGACAACCCCATAATTCACAGTGTGACCCCCGTATGCTCCATATACTGTGACAACCCCATAATTCACAGTGTGACCCACATATGCTCCCTATACTGTGACAACCCCATAATTCACAGTGTGACCCCCGTATGATCCATATACTGTGACAACCCCATAATTCACAGTGTGACCCACATATGCTCCCTATACTGTGACAACCCCATAATTCACAGTGTGACCCCCATATGTTCCCTATACTGTGACAACCCCATAATTCACAGTGTGACCCACATATGCTCCCTATACTGTGACAACCCCATAATTCACAGTGTGACCCACATATGCTCCCTATACTGTGACAACCCCATAATTCACAGTATGACCCACATATGCTCCCTATACTGTGACAACCCCATAATTCACAGTGTGACCCACATATGCTCCCTATACTGTGACAACCCCATAATTCACAGTATGACCCACATATGCTCCCTATACTGTGACAACCCCATAATTCACAGTGTGACCCATATATGCTCCCTATACTGTGACAACCCCATAATTCACAGTGTGACCCATATATGCTCCCTATACTGTGACAACCCCATAATTCACAGTATGACCCACATATGATATGCTCCCTATACTGTGACAACCCCATAATTCACAGTGTGACCCCCATATGCTCCACATACTGTGACAACCCCATAATTCACAGTGTGCCCCACATATGCTCCATATACTGTGACAACCCCATAATTCACAGTGTGACCCACATATGCTCCCTATACTGTGACAACCCCATAATTCACAGTATGACCCACATATGCTCCCTATACTGTGACAACCCCATAATTCACAGTGTGACCCCCATATGCTCCCAATACTGTGACAACCCCATAATTCACAGTGTGACCCCCATATGCTCCCAATACTGTGACAACCCCATAATTCACAGTGTGACCCCCGTATGCTCCATATACTGTGACAACCCCATAATTCACAGTGTGACCCACATATGCTCCCTATACTGTGACAACCCCATAATTCACAGTGTGACCCCCGTATGATCCATATACTGTGACAACCCCATAATTCACAGTGTGACCCACATATGCTCCCTATACTGTGACAACCCCATAATTCACAGTGTGACCCCCATATGTTCCCTATACTGTGACAACCCCATAATTCACAGTGTGACCCCCGTATGCTCCATATACTGTGACAACCCCATAATTCACAGTGTGACCCACATATGCTCCCTATACTGTGACAACCCCATAATTCACAGTGTGACCCCCGTATGATCCATATACTGTGACAACCCCATAATTCACAGTGTGACCCACATATGCTCCCTATACTGTGACAACCCCATAATTCACAGTGTGACCCCCATATGTTCCCTATACTGTGACAACCCCATAATTCACAGTGTGACCCACATATGCTCCCTATACTGTGACAACCCCATAATTCACAGTATGACCCACATATGCTCCCTATACTGTGACAACCCCATAATTCACAGTGTGACCCCCATATGCTCCCTATACTGTGACAACCCCATAATTCACAGTGTGACCCCCATATGCTCCCAATACTGTGACAACCCCATAATTCACAGTGTGACCCCCGTATGCTCCATATACTGTGACAACCCCATAATTCACAGTGTGACCCACATATGCTCCCTATACTGTGACAACCCCATAATTCACAGTGTGACCCCCGTATGATCCATATACTGTGACAACCCCATAATTCACAGTGTGACCCACATATGCTCCCTATACTGTGACAACCCCATAATTCACAGTGTGACCCCCATATGTTCCCTATACTGTGACAACCCCATAATTCACAGTGTGACCCACATATGCTCCCTATACTGTGACAACCCCATAATTCACAGTGTGACCCACATATGCTCCCTATACTGTGACAACCCCATAATTCACAGTATGACCCACATATGCTCCCTATACTGTGACAACCCCATAATTCACAGTGTGACCCACATATGCTCCCTATACTGTGACAACCCCATAATTCACAGTGTGACCCCCATATGCTCCCTATACTGTGACAACCCCATAATTCACAGTATGACCCCCATATTCTCCATATACTGTGACAACCCCATAATTCACAGTGTGACCCACATATGCTCCCTATACTGTGACAACCCCATAATTCACAGTATGACCCACATATGCTCCCTATACTGTGACAACCCCATAATTCACAGTGTGACCCATATATGCTCCCTATACTGTGACAACCCCATAATTCACAGTGTGACCCATATATGCTCCCTATACTGTGACAACCCCATAATTCACAGTATGACCCACATATGCTCCCTATACTGTGACAACCCCATAATTCACAGTGTGACCCCCATATGCTCCACATACTGTGACAACCCCATAATTCACAGTGTGCCCCACATATGCTCCATATACTGTGACAACCCCATAATTCACAGTGTGACCCACATATGCTCCCTATACTGTGACAACCCCATAATTCACAGTATGACCCACATATGCTCCCTATACTGTGACAACCCCATAATTCACAGTGTGACCCCCATATGCTCCCAATACTGTGACAACCCCATAATTCACAGTGTGACCCCCATATGCTCCCAATACTGTGACAACCCCATAATTCACAGTGTGACCCCCGTATGCTCCATATACTGTGACAACCCCATAATTCACAGTGTGACCCACATATGCTCCCTATACTGTGACAACCCCATAATTCACAGTGTGACCCCCGTATGATCCATATACTGTGACAACCCCATAATTCACAGTGTGACCCACATATGCTCCCTATACTGTGACAACCCCATAATTCACAGTGTGACCCCCATATGTTCCCTATACTGTGACAACCCCATAATTCACAGTGTGACCCCCGTATGCTCCATATACTGTGACAACCCCATAATTCACAGTGTGACCCACATATGCTCCCTATACTGTGACAACCCCATAATTCACAGTGTGACCCCCGTATGATCCATATACTGTGACAACCCCATAATTCACAGTGTGACCCACATATGCTCCCTATACTGTGACAACCCCATAATTCACAGTGTGACCCCCATATGTTCCCTATACTGTGACAACCCCATAATTCACAGTGTGACCCACATATGCTCCCTATACTGTGACAACCCCATAATTCACAGTATGACCCACATATGCTCCCTATACTGTGACAACCCCATAATTCACAGTGTGACCCCCATATGCTCCCTATACTGTGACAACCCCATAATTCACAGTGTGACCCCCATATGCTCCCAATACTGTGACAACCCCATAATTCACAGTGTGACCCCCGTATGCTCCATATACTGTGACAACCCCATAATTCACAGTGTGACCCACATATGCTCCCTATACTGTGACAACCCCATAATTCACAGTGTGACCCCCGTATGATCCATATACTGTGACAACCCCATAATTCACAGTGTGACCCACATATGCTCCCTATACTGTGACAACCCCATAATTCACAGTGTGACCCCCATATGTTCCCTATACTGTGACAACCCCATAATTCACAGTGTGACCCACATATGCTCCCTATACTGTGACAACCCCATAATTCACAGTGTGACCCACATATGCTCCCTATACTGTGACAACCCCATAATTCACAGTATGACCCACATATGCTCCCTATACTGTGACAACCCCATAATTCACAGTGTGACCCACATATGCTCCCTATACTGTGACAACCCCATAATTCACAGTGTGACCCCCATATGCTCCCTATACTGTGACAACCCCATAATTCACAGTATGACCCCCATATTCTCCATATACTGTGACAACCCCATAATTCACAGTGTGACCCACATATGCTCCCTATACTGTGACAACCCCATAATTCACAGTATGACCCACATATGCTCCCTATACTGTGACAACCCCATAATTCACAGTGTGACCCATATATGCTCCCTATACTGTGACAACCCCATAATTCACAGTGTGACCCATATATGCTCCCTATACTGTGACAACCCCATAATTCACAGTATGACCCACATATGCTCCCTATACTGTGACAACCCCATAATTCACAGTGTGACCCCCATATGCTCCACATACTGTGACAACCCCATAATTCACAGTGTGCCCCACATATGCTCCATATACTGTGACAACCCCATAATTCACAGTGTGACCCACATATGCTCCCTATACTGTGACAACCCCATAATTCACAGTATGACCCACATATGCTCCCTATACTGTGACAACCCCATAATTCACAGTGTGACCCCCATATGCTCCCAATACTGTGACAACCCCATAATTCACAGTGTGACCCCCATATGCTCCCAATACTGTGACAACCCCATAATTCACAGTGTGACCCCCGTATGCTCCATATACTGTGACAACCCCATAATTCACAGTGTGACCCACATATGCTCCCTATACTGTGACAACCCCATAATTCACAGTGTGACCCCCGTATGATCCATATACTGTGACAACCCCATAATTCACAGTGTGACCCACATATGCTCCCTATACTGTGACAACCCCATAATTCACAGTGTGACCCCCATATGTTCCCTATACTGTGACAACCCCATAATTCACAGTGTGACCCACATATGCTCCCTATACTGTGACAACCCCATAATTCACAGTGTGACCCACATATGCTCCCTATACTGTGACAACCCCATAATTCACAGTATGACCCACATATGCTCCCTATACTGTGACAACCCCATAATTCACAGTGTGACCCACATATGCTCCCTATACTGTGACAACCCCATAATTCACAGTGTGACCCCCATATGCTCCCTATACTGTGACAACCCCATAATTCACAGTATGACCCCCATATTCTCCATATACTGTGACAACCCCATAATTCACAGTGTGACCCACATATGCTCCCTATACTGTGACAACCCCATAATTCACAGTATGACCCACATATGCTCCCTATACTGTGACAACCCCATAATTCACAGTGTGACCCATATATGCTCCCTATACTGTGACAACCCCATAATTCACAGTGTGACCCATATATGCTCCCTATACTGTGACAACCCCATAATTCACAGTATGACCCACATATGCTCCCTATACTGTGACAACCCCATAATTCACAGTGTGACCCCCATATGCTCCACATACTGTGACAACCCCATAATTCACAGTGTGCCCCACATATGCTCCATATACTGTGACAACCCCATAATTCACAGTGTGACCCACATATGCTCCCTATACTGTGACAACCCCATAATTCACAGTATGACCCACATATGCTCCCTATACTGTGACAACCCCATAATTCACAGTGTGACCCCCATATGCTCCCAATACTGTGACAACCCCATAATTCACAGTGTGACCCCCGTATGCTCCATATACTGTGACAACCCCATAATTCACAGTGTGACCCACATATACTCCCTATACTGTGACAACCCCATAATTCACAGTGTGACCCCCGTATGATCCATATACTGTGACAACCCCATAATTCACAGTGTGACCCACATATGCTCCCTATACTGTGACAACCCCATAATTCACAGTGTGACCCCCATATGTTCCCTATACTGTGACAACCCCATAATTCACAGTGTGACCCACATATGCTCCCTATACTGTGACAACCCCATAATTCACAGTATGACCCACATATGCTCCCTATACTGTGACAACCCCATAATTCACAGTGTGACCCCCATATGCTCCCTATACTGTGACAACCCCATAATTCACAGTGTGACCCCCATATGCTCCCAATACTGTGACAACCCCATAATTCACAGTGTGACCCCCGTATGCTCCATATACTGTGACAACCCCATAATTCACAGTGTGACCCACATATGCTCCCTATACTGTGACAACCCCATAATTCACAGTGTGACCCCCGTATGATCCATATACTGTGACAACCCCATAATTCACAGTGTGACCCACATATGCTCCCTATACTGTGACAACCCCATAATTCACAGTGTGACCCCCATATGTTCCCTATACTGTGACAACCCCATAATTCACAGTGTGACCCACATATGCTCCCTATACTGTGACAACCCCATAATTCACAGTGTGACCCCCATATGCTCCCTATACTGTGACAACCCCATAATTCACAGTATGACCCACATATGCTCCCTATACTGTGACAACCCCATAATTCACAGTGTGACCCCCATATGCTCCCTATACTGTGACAACCCCATAATTCACAGTGTGACCCCCATATGCTCCCAATACTGTGACAACCCCATAATTCACAGTGTGACCCCCGTATGCTCCATATACTGTGACAACCCCATAATTCACAGTGTGACCCACATATGCTCCCTATACTGTGACAACCCCATAATTCACAGTGTGACCCCCGTATGATCCATATACTCTGACAACCCCATAATTCACAGTGTGACCCACATATGCTCCCTATACTGTGACAACCCCATAATTCACAGTGTGACCCCCATATGTTCCCTATACTGTGACAACCCCATAATTCACAGTGTGACCCACATATGCTCCCTATACTGTGACAACCCCATAATTCACAGTATGACCCACATATACTCCCTATACTGTGACAACCCCATAATTCACAGTGTGACCCCCATATGCTCCCTATACTGTGACAACCCCATAATTCACAGTGTGACCCCCATATGCTCCCAATACTGTGACAACCCCATAATTCACAGTGTGACCCCCGTATGCTCCATATACTGTGACAACCCCATAATTCGCAGTGTGACCCACATATGCTCCCTATACTGTGACAACCCCATAATTCACAGTGTGACCCCCGTATGATCCATATACTGTGACAACCCCATAATTCACAGTGTGACCCACATATGCTCCCTATGCTGTGACAACCCCATAATTCACAGTGTGACCCCCATATGTTCCCTATACTGTGACAACCCCATAATTCACAGTGTGACCCACATATGCTCCCTATACTGTGACAACCCCATAATTCACAGTGTGACCCCCATATGCTCCCTATACTGTGACAACCCCATAATTCACAGTATGACCCCCATATTCTCCATATACTGTGACAACCCCATAATTCACAGTGTGACCCACATATGCTCCCTATACTGTGACAACCCCATAATTCACAGTATGACCCACATATGCTCCCTATACTGTGACAACCCCATAATTCACAGTGTGACCCCCATATGCTCCACATACTGTGACAACCCCATAATTCACAGTGTGACCCACATATGCTCCACATACTGTGACAACCCCATAATTCACAGTGTGACCCCCATATGCTCCACATACTGTGACAACCCCATAATTCACAGTGTGCCCCACATATGCTCCCTATACTGTGACAACCCCATAAATCACAGTGTGCCCCACATATGCTCCCTATACTGTGACAACCCCATAATTCACAGTGTGACCCACATATGCTCCCTATACTGTGACAACCCCATAATTCACAGTATGACCCACATATGCTCCCTATACTGTGACAACCCCATAATTCACAGTGTGACCCCCATATGCTCCCTATACTGTGACAACCTGTTATGGCCAGGTGGAAGGGCAGACCCAGGAGGTGGATCCACTGGGCCGAACTCCTTGATGATGGTAAGGGGTCCGGTAGCTGGAGCACTACAGGTAGCAGGGCAGTCCGTGCACAAGAGTATAATAGAGAAGTCCCTGGGACCACGGAGTCACTGATGGTAGTCCGGGTGACGGAGCTCAGGTTCGGAAGCCGAGATGATGTCAGGCGGAGTCCGGAACCGTTGGAGCGAGATCACGGGTCACCACAGGGTTCAGAGATGGTACGGACTGTCAGGATGGCAGATAGGCAGCGTTCGGGGTGCGAGATTCGGCAGGACCGGATGGCGAGGCAGGATCGGCTCTAGAAGAGAGATACGTAAGTATGGCAAAGAGACACAAGGAGACCTGACTCCTAGCTTGGGAAACACGAAGATCAGGCCCCGCCCACTTGGACATTCAACCCCTTTATACCCTGAACCTGTGTGCTTCATTTCCTGTCAATGGACGCTGGCCCTTTAAGAAAGGGTCAATGACCGCGCGCGCGCCCTAATGCGCATGTGCGCGGCCCGGGTGCCAGAAGCCAGAGCAGGAAGCTGGGAGGAGGAAGCAGCAGAGCCGGGCTGGGGCTGAGACGCCGACGGGCGCCGGGAGCGGGGACCAGGACGCCTAGGAAGCGCCGGCAATGGATGCTGGAGAGTGGGGAGCGGCGGAGACCGGACTGAAGAACCGGGGAGCGAGCCAGGGGAGCCGGGGAGCGTGACAGGTGAGCCGGGGAGCAGCGCAGGGGACCCGGGGAGCGTGACAGTACCCCCCCCCACGTCCCCCTCCCCGCAACCGGGACAGGAAGGCACGGATCAGCGGAGTACCCACATTCTCCCGGGGCTCCCAGGACCTATCCTCAGGACCATACCCTGCCCAGTCCACCAGGAAGAACTGTCGACCCCGTACGGTCTTCATGGCCACGATATCCCTTACCGCATAGATGTCGTCATCGGCAATAGGAGGAGGAGCCGAACTGGCAGCAGCGGAGACGGGACCAAGGACAACCGGCTTGAGCAGGGAGACGTGGAAGGAGTTGGGTATCCTCATCGTGGCCGGGAGCTGTAGCTTGTAGGAGACCTCATTGATCTTGCTGAGGACTTTAAACGGCCCGATGTAGCGAGGACCCAGCTTGTAGGATGGTATCTTCAATCGGACGTACTTGGAAGCAAGCCAGACTAGATCTCCAGGAGAGAAACACGGAGGGTCCAGACGTTTCTTGTCTGCATGTCTCTTCATCCGCAGGGAAGCACGCCCAAGGGACGCCTTGACAGAGCCCCAAATGGTTGCGAAGTCACGGGCTACAGCATCAGCAGCAGGGACATCCGAAGAAGGAGATACAGGCAATGGGACAGAGGGCTGAAGTCCGTAAACGACATGAAAGGGAGAGCTGGAGGAGGACTCACTGACGTGGTGGTTATGGGAGAATTCAGCCCAAGGAAGAAGCGTGGACCAGTCGTCGTGATGGGCGTTGACGTAGTGTCGTAAGAAGGAGGTCAAGATTTGATTGACCCTTTCCACTTGGCCATTAGACTGAGGATGGTAGGCAGAAGAAAAGTCCAGAGTCACTCCCAGATGTTTGCAGAGAGCCCTCCAGAAGCGGGAGGTGAACTGAGTTCCTCTGTCGGACACGATGTGTGATGGAAAGCCATGCAAGCGGAAGATGTGATGTATATAGGCGTCCGCGAGTTCCTGCGCAGAGGGCAGTCCAGCCATAGGGACGAAATGAGCCATTTTAGAGAACCGGTCCACCACGACCCATATGACTGTGTGTCCGGAGGACAATGGCAAGTCCGTAATAAAGTCCATTGCAATGTGTTGCCACAGAACTGAGGGTATAGGCAGAGGCAGAAGACGGCCATATGGCAGGTGTTTGGGCGTCTTGTTCCTGGCACAAGAGGAGCAGGCAGAGACAAAAGCAGCGACGTCCGTGCGAAGGGATGGCCACCAGTAATGACGTACAATCGCACTCCATGTTCTCTTTTGACCAGCATGACCGGCTGTTTTCGAGGCATGGCCCCAGTGTAACACTTTTTGCCTGTCAGTCTCAGAGACATAGGTTTTCCCGGGCGGTATCTGGGCCAGGGTGACAGGAGCCACTGGAATGATTTTACTAGGACAGATGATGGGCTGGGATGTCTCCTCCTCCTGCTCCATGGGCATGAAAGACCTGGACAAGGCATCAGCGCGTACATTCTTGTCCGCGGGTCAGAAATGGAGCTGGAAATCGAACCTGGCAAAGAACAAGGACCACCTGGCTTGCCGTGGGTTCAGTCGCTGAGCGGACCGCAGGTATTCCAGGTTCTTGTGGTCCGTGTAAATGATTACGGGGTACACTGCTCCTTCCAGAAGGTAGCGCCATTCCTCCAGAGCCAGTTTTACTGCCAATAGCTCTCGGTCACCGATGGTGTAGTTGCGTTCAGGCGCTGAGAAGCTCTTGGAGAAGAAACCGCAAGTCACCATCTTCCCGGAGGAGGACTTCTGCATGAGCACTGCTCCGGCTCCCGAGGAGGAGGCATCCACCTCTAAGGTGAACTGGCGGTTTAACTCCGGACGGTGGAGCACAGGAGAGGAGGCAAATGCCCGCTTCAGGGAGCCAAACGCGGCGTCGGCCGCAGGTGACCAGTCCTTTGGATTAGCCTCCTTCTTGGTCAAGGCGGAGAGAGGAGCGGTCAGAGCAGAGAAGTGAGGAATGAACTGGCGGTAGTAGTTGGCGAATCCCAGAAAGCGTTGGATTGCCTTCAGTCCAGAAGGAGGAGGCCAGTTGAGAATGGAGGAGACCTTCTTTGGATCCATCTGCAGTCCGGTATCGGAGATGATGTAACCCAGGAAGGGGAGAGAAGACTGCTCAAAGACACACTTCTCATACTTAGCCTACAGACGATTCTCTCTCAGTCGTTGTAGAACCAGCTGCACGTTCTCTCTGTGGGTCTGGAGATCCGGAGAGAAGACAAGGATATCATCCAGATACACCACCACACAGACGTAAAGAAGGTCCCGGAAAACGTCGTTCACCAATTCTTGAAAGACTGCTGGTGCGTTACACAGGCCGAAGGGCATCACGCAGTATTCATAGTGCCCATCGCGAGTATTGAACGCGGTCTTCCATTCGTCCCCAGAGCGGATGCGGACCAGGTTGTAGGCACCTCGAAGGTCCAATTTGGTGAACACACGAGCTCCTCTAAGCCGGTCAAACAATTCGGGGATGAGCGGCAGAGGGTACTTGTTTTTTACGGTGATTTGGTTCAATCCCCGGTAGTCTATACATGGGCGTAGGTCACCCTCTTTCTTCTTAACGAAGAAGAAGCCTGCTCCAGCAGGAGAGGAGGATCTCTGAATGAATCCCTTGCCAGGCTCTCTGTGATGTAAGTAGACATGGCCCTTGTTTCGGCTGGAGACAATGGATATATCCGTCCTCGAGGTGGTGTTGTTCCCGGGAGCAGGTCGATGGCACAATCGTACGGACGATGTGGCGGAAGTACCTCAGATTCCTTTTTATCAAAGACGTCCGCGAAGGACCAATAGGCCGAGGGCAGTCCCGGTAGGTTCTCTGGAACCGGAGGTCGTCGGATGGGTTGTATGGTCTTCAGACAGTTCTCATGGCACGAAGAGCCCCATCGGGTGATTTCACCAGTGCCCCAGCTGACTGATGGCTCGTGTGTCCGTAACCAGGGAAGTCCCAGCAGGATTTGATGGGACATGTGTGGGAGGACGTAGAGAGCGATGTTCTCGGTGTGCAGGGCACCGATACGCAGTTCGACCGTCCTGGTGATCCAGGAGATGGTGTCAGAGAGGGGTCTCCCATCCACAGAGGCAATCACGAGGGGTTTGTCGAGTGGAGTAACAGGCACCTGGTACTTGTCCACCGTGGCCTGCTGGATGAAATTGCCTGCTGCCCCAGAATCGAGGTACGCCTCGGCCGTGAACCACGTCTCTCCCGTTGTCACTTGTACAGTCCACATAACCGGGTCTGAGAGAGTCTCAGCACCTAGGGTGGCCTCTCCTACCAACCCTAGGCTTTGGAGTTTCCCGGCCTCTCTGGACAAAAGCGTAGCAGGTGTGTGCCCTCTCCGCAGTAGAAGCAGAGGCCCTTGGCGAGCCGCTCTGCTCGACGTTGTTCAGACTGCCGCACACGGTCGATCTGCATGGGCTCGTGGACGGAGACACCAGATGCCGTTGACTGTAGTACGGCGGGCTTCTGCGGAGGAGAGGAATGCCGTACCGGACGTCTCTCACGGGACACCTCTTTGGATCGCTCCTGAAAGCGGATGTCCACTCGAGTCGCTAGGGTAATCAGGGCATCCAGGGTGGATGGTACGTCACGACCAGCCAGCTCATCTTTAATTCGACCCGAGAGTCCCTCCCAGAAGGCGGCAGTTAGGGCCTCGTTGTTCCAGCCAAGTTCCGAAGCCAAGGTGCGAAAACGGATTGCGTATTGACCCACCGTCAGAGTCCCCTGACGTAACCGGAGAAGAGATGAAGCAGACGCGGAGGCGCGTCCGGGCTCGTCAAAGGTGCCACGGAATGCCTGCAGGAACTCCTGGATGTTCGTGGTCACAGGATCCTCCTTCTCCCACAAGGGGTTCATCCACGCCAGTGCCTCACCCTCTAGATGGGACATGATGAAGGCGACCTTGGCTTGGTCGGAGGCAAACAAATGCGGCAGCTGCGTGAAATGGAGGGAGCATTGGTTTATGAAACCCCTGCAGGTCTTGGGATCTCCGGCGTACCGGGGTGGTGAAGCCAAACGAAGTCTGGAAGCATCCGAAGAGGCTGCCACGGGGGCTGGAGCCGTGGATTGGCTAGTGGAAGCCCGAGATGCTGAATATGTAATTGACGCTTGTAGCGTGTTCAGGCGGGCGTCCACCGAAGTCATGAAGTTCAGCATGCGGGTCTGGGTCTCACGCTGGCGTTGGAATTCCTCCTGCAAGGCCGCTAGTGCTTCAGCGGGATCCATGGCCTGATCTTACTGTTAGGGCCAGGTGGAAGGGCAGACCCAGGAGGTGGATAAACTGGGCCGAACTCCTTGATGATGGTAAGGGGTCCGGTAGCTGGAGCACTACAGGTAGCAGGGCAGTCCGTGCACAAGAGTATAATAGAGAAGTCCCTGGGACCACGGAGTCACTGATGGTAGTCCGGGTGACGGAGCTCAGGTTCGGAAGCCGAGATGATGTCAGGCGGAGTCCAGAACCGTTGGAGCGAGATGACGGGTCACCACAGGGTTCAGAGATGGTACGGACTGTCAGGATGGCAGATAGGGAGCGTTCGGGGTGCGGGATTCAGCAGGACCGGAGGGCGAGGCAGGATCGGCTCTAGAAGAGAGATACGTAAGTATGGCAAAGAGACACAAGGAGACCTGACTCCTAGCTTGGGAAACACGAAGATCAGGCCCCGCCCACTTGGACATTCAACCCCTTTATACCCTGAACCTGTGTGCTTCATTTCCTGTCAATGGACGCTGGCCCTTTAAGAAAGGGTCAATGACCGCGCGCGCGCCCTAATGCGCATGCGCGCGGCCCGGGTGCCAGAAGCCAGAGCAGGAAACTGGGAGGAGGAAGCAGCAGAGCCAGGCTGGGGCTGAGACGCCGACGGGCGCCGGGAGCGGGGACCAGGACGCCTAGGAAGCGCCGGCAATGGATGCTGGAGAGTGGGGAGCGGCGGAGACCGGACTGAAGAACCGGGGAGCGAGCCAGGGGAGCCGGGGAGCGTGACAGGTGAGCCGGGGAGCAGCGCAGGGGACCCGGGGAGCGTGACACAACCCCATAATTCACAGTGTGACCCCCATATGCTCCACATACTGTGACAACCCCATAATTCACAGTGTGCCCCACATATGCTCCCTATACTGTGAAAACCCCATAATTCACAGTGTGACCCACATATGCTCCCTATACTGTGACAACCCCATAATTCACAGTATGACCCACATATGCTCCCTATACTGTGACAACCCCATAATTCACAGTGTGACCCACATATGCTCCCTATACTGTGACAACCCCATAATTCACAGTGTGACCCACATATGCTCCCTATACTGTGACAACCCCATAATTCACAGTGTGACCCACATATGCTCCCTATACTGTGACAACCCCATAATTCACAGTGTGACCCACATATGCTCCCTATACTGTGACAACCCCATAATTCACAGTGTGACCCCCATATGCTCCATATACTGTGACAACCCCATAATTCACAGTGTGACCCACATATGCTCCCTATACTGTGACAACCCCATAATTCACAGTATGACCCACATATGCTCCCTATACTGTGACAACCCCATAATTCACAGTGTGACCCCCATATGCTCCATATACTGTGACAACCCCATAATTCACAGTATGACCCACATATGCTCCCTATACTGTGACAACCCCATAATTCACAGTATGACCCACATATGCTCCCTATACTGTGACAACCCCATAATTCACAGTGTGACCCACATATGCTCCCTATACTGTGACAACCCCATAATTCACAGTGTGACCCATATATGCTCCCTATACTGTGACAACCCCATAATTCACAGTGTGACCCACATATGCTCCATATTACTATGACAACCCCATAACTCACAGGGTGACCCATATATGCTCCATATAGTGTGACTCCTCCCCATAACTCAGTGACCCACATATGCTCCATATAGTGTGACCCCCACCTATACTGTAACTCACAGTGTGACCCACATATGCTCCATATACTGTGACCCCCTGTAACTCACAGTGTAACCCCAATGTACTCACATTTAGTGTGGCCCTCCTATAACTCACTGTGTGACCCACATATGCTCCATATAGTGTGACCCCAATGTACTCACATATAGTGTGAGCCGCCATAACTTACAATGTCACCTCCATATACTCATATAGTGTGACCCCAATAACTCACAGTATCGTGACCTCCATATACTCACATATGTGACCCACCCTATAATTCATAGTGTGACCCACATATGCTCCATATTGCATGACCTCCCCCATAACTCGCAATGTGACCACCTTATACTCACAGTGTAGCCCCCATGTACTCACAGCACGACACTCATATTCTCACAATATGCCCCTTAAATACACAGTGTTACCGCCATATACACACATATAGCGTGACACCCCCCTCATTGTGTGACCAACATATATTGAAGTATATTGTGAACCACATATACCAACATTGTGATGTAGCGCCACTGAGACTTCAGTCGCTACAGGGTATTGCATCTCACTTAAGGTGCAGTACTCATCCCAGGTAAGGAAGAGGTTAACCACTGGTGTTAATCACTTACACAACACACACTTTAGATGGTTTCCACTGGAACTGGGTTAGAGGTGGTCACCATGGCAACTAGACTTTCCCAGCCACTGGTGAGTCATCAGGAAGGTGGGGGCAGCATGAGGGAAGAGAGAGAACACACAGACTTTTACCTCAGAACAGTTACAGACTCAGGAGAGTGAGGAACAAGGTCACTGAGAGGAGTGCTTCAGAGCTCTCTCGAAACCGGGTGAGCTGGAGAGACACAGGAGTAACACGGTAGCTGAGGGGAGAGCTTAATTGCTCCCTCGGGACCAGCGCA
Source organism: Anomaloglossus baeobatrachus (assembly GCF_048569485.1). NCBI lineage: Eukaryota > Metazoa > Chordata > Amphibia > Anura > Aromobatidae > Anomaloglossus > Anomaloglossus baeobatrachus. The sequence goes on along the minus strand of NC_134354.1, from coordinate 481,659,221 downwards.
GTTCAGGGTGCAGAGCCCTAGGGTGGCGTACACTTCAAGTTTCGCCATCAGAATCTGCAGGACAGGGGGATTGCACGTCTCTCCGCCCACCACAAGATCCCGGGGCACAGCAGCAGATAGAGTCAAGAGTCGTGATCACGGTCAGGCCCATATTTGATTTGCGCTGCCTGCGAACGGGACGGGAACTGAACCCAAGGAAACAGGGGTCGCTAAGTAACTTCAAGTCACAGAGATCCACACTAAAGAGTGCAGAAGGGAAAGTCTCTCAGTCCACAACATCGGTGGTGGCCTCTGAACTAACCGGGATCGGCTGGGGCCCATCACGGCGGAAACCAGCACTCCAAGGGTGACGACTTAACTAACAGTGAGTAAAAGACCTTGCACCGCATCCACTGTGTCAGCCCATCATTGCCGGCGCCCCGCGCTTCGGCGCCACCGGCCACTACCACCCCCATCATCCTCCCCTGGGGCCTGGCTTTACCTGTGGGGAGCCGAACCATCCAAGCTGCAACACCATCCGCCCCAGAGGACAACACCCGCAGCGGCGGTAATCCCTGCCCGCACACCACAGGTGGCATCACGAGACAACTACCCTCAACATCCTCAACCCCTACCTACATCCTTATCTCCCCACCATCGTCCCACCATCATCCCCTCATCCATCCCTTTGTGGACACCTCGGGGTCACGAAATCAGGCAGGGCCACTCGTGACATCCCCTGACCCTCACCGGCCAGGTGACGAGTATTCCCAAGGCCCCGTGGGGTGCTTCACTTGGCGACACGAACAGGATTCCATGCCCATTACAATGGGTACTGTGCACCTAACGGACTGTATGTTTATGGACTGTGTGAAACGTTTATTGAGAACAGGATTTTGTGCACGCAGCCACGGGTACTGTACGCCTAATGGACTGGACTGTACACTGGCGTTCACTGAAAAAAAAGGGACAGGTGCCATGTATGCCCAAAAAGCCTGGGGGCACCCGCCCTTCGTGGGTGGAATTGCAGTGTGGCGCGAAAAGCCGTGCCCGACCCTACAGCAACTAAGGAAAGACGACACTCACCAAATAGAGCCGGGAGCCCCGCCTCCCCAGGAAGCAGGTAAGGATGGGATAGTGGCACAGACAGTTTAGGTGCGAGCCATGGCGAGCAGCGAGCGGAGGAACCTGAGGCACGGGGTAGAAGCGATGTGCTCCCCTGGCTGTCCAAAAGCAACTCCAGCGACGCGACCAGCACTGAGACTGGCTGCCATCGTTGTCCCCAACCCTGGATGCCTGGAGTGCCCTCGACTGTGGAATTGTGCGCATAGAGCGCAACGGAGAGGCATGTAAATATGAAAGTATTAAGGCGGTGTATATAGTTAACAGACCTAATAGCATTTATAGAAAGTACTGAACTTTTTTTTACTCTCCTTGACAAACTGAACATCTGGGCCACTTGGGCTATGCGTGGCCAGGACTGCCTTTGTAAATTAATTAGCACCGGTTGTGCACCTCACCAGAATTAGGACGACCATGGGACCATGTGTGGTCAGGACTGCTTTTGTACATAGTTTCTCCAGCCTTATTGCCCCTTTTCTTGTTTTTTTTTGATCGCCGAGCATCGCATAATTTTTGCTATACTGTTGACATTACGTAACTGTTGCCAGGGACTCTGGCACCATGGACTCCTTCGATTTATGTATATGTTTTATGAGAATGTGTCGCCCACCTGTAGCGGTCGCCTCAGGGACGTCACTCCACCTTCTGGGACGCCACAGGGGCTCCACTTGATTACTGCTGGCAACAGGTATGTCAGGTTTATTTACATGGGAGTCGTGACGCCACTCACAGTTTGCGGTCAGGGTTATGGGTGACCGCCACTGCAGGTTTAACGAGCGTCTGGGGCTGATGGAGTCTGCAGTCTGGTGGTGTGGCCTCCCGTGAGTGAGGCTGGCTCCAGGGTCTCAGGTGTGTAGAACAACAGGTCGCAGAATAACTCAGTCGCAGTCCAGAAAGTCTTTCAACTTGTTTACTCACTTTCAGGTGTTTTTGTGAGGTAACCCGGGCAATGCTGAGATAAACCAGGAGGAACCAGGTATCCTTTAGGCCGGTCTAAGGGTAACCGTTAACTCGCCTTCCTAGCACTTCTTGTTTCGGATAACCCCTGACTTAAAGTACCGTGGGATTCATCCAGGGAAGTCGCTACTGCCTTTTCTCCCCTTTTTGGCCCGTTTGCTGGCAGCATGGACCAAGGAAGATGGCTCCAGGCCTCGATCCTCCTTATGGGCCCCCTCGTTGCTGCTGATGCTCAGACTCTAGTTGGTTGGTGTGGGACTTGTGGTCCCCCCCACCGGCAGGATTAGCAGCTCAGTAAATGGACGTCTACTCTAGGGACCTGTTCCCCATGCGTGCCTAGTCACCAGAAGTCTCCGTACACGACCAGCTGACTTCTTCAGCATCTTTCTGTCCAACTTGCTGGTGACCGTTCTCCCCCGCCAACGGCTACTACACGTGCAGGGTCTGACTAGCATGTCAGCGCACGTCTCTCCTTCCTCTTTCTGCGCCTTCTGCTCTCAGACTGACAAACTCCTCTACTTTCCTTACAGCCACTGCCACCTTAGCTTCCAGCCCCTCCCCTACACCCCTAGATGAGATGTGGAGGAACGCCCCCTCTTGGGTCTGCCCAAGGGTCCCCTCTAAGGTGTGGGAGACCTGGTTGCTATGTGTCTGTGCGTACACACCCTATTTCGGCCTTTGGATTTACCTGAAAGTACTGCCCCAGCATGGGTGCAGTACTCAGTGGTGCCTGACCAGGTCAGGGGCGCCACAAGAAGTTTTGGTATCTGACTTTATGTGCTCGATGTGAAAAGTTTACCAGGTTTTATAGGACTGCTATGGTTATTATGTTTGCAACGTTTAAAATTATGCTGCCTCCCATAAAGGGAAGATTGTTCATTTGTTTTTCTGTAGAACAAAATTTTGCGGTGTACCAGTTATGTTTTGTTGCAGCCCAGGAGTGCTGCGATTCACTGTGGTGGAAAGTAGCACCCATGAGACTTCAGTCGCTACAGGGTGTTGCATCTCACTTTAGGTTCAGTAATCATCCCAGGTAACCGCTATTGTGTACATCACTTACACAACACACACTTTAGGTGTTTTCCCACTGGAACTGGGTTAGAGGTGGTCACCATGGCTATGGGACCTTCCCAGCCACTGGTGAGTCATCAGGAAGGTGGGGGCAACATGAGGGAAGAGAGAGAACACACAGACTTTTACCTCAGAACAGTTACAGACTCAGGAGAGTGAGGCACAAGGTCACTGAGAGGAGTGCTTCAGAGCTCTCTCGGGATCTGCGGAGGGAAATGCTTCAGAGCACCCTCCGGACCGGGTGAGCTGGAGAGACACAGAAGTAACACGGTTGCTGAGGGGAGAGCTTGATTGCTCCCTCAGGACCAGCGCAGTTCAGGGTGCAGAGCCCTAGGGTGGCGTACACTTCAAGTTTCGCCATCAGAATCTGCAGGACAGGGGGATTGCACGCCTCTCTGCCCACCACAAAATCCCGGGACACAGCAGCAGATAGTCAAGAATCGTGATCACGGTCAGGCCCATATTTGATTTGCGCTGCCTGCGGACGGGACGGGAATTGAACCCAAGGACACTGGGGTCCCTAAGTAACTTCAAGTCACAGGGATCCACAGTAAAGAGCGCAGAAAGGAACGTCTCTCAGTCCACAACACCGGTGTTGGCCTCTGAACTACCCGGGATCGGCTGGGGCCCATCACGTCAGAAACCGGAACTCCGAGGGTGACGACTTAACAGTGAGTAAAAGATCTTGCACCGCATCCACTGTGTCAGCCAATCATTGCTGGCGCTGTCGCCCCACGCTCCGACGCCACCGGTCTTTACCACCCCCATTATCCTTCCCTGGTGCCTGGCTTTACCTGTGGGGAGCCGAACCATCTGAGTTGCAACACCGTCGCCCCAGAGGACAGCACCCGCAGCGGCGGCTAATCCCTGGCCGTACAACATAGGTGGCGTCACGAGACAAGTACCGCCAAAATCCTCATCCCTACATACTCATCTCAAGCAAGCATTGTTGACCTTAGGGAGATCAACATATCCACTGCGGAGACACCATCACGTGTTTCTCAACGCAGTGATTCTAGAGCATTGCCCCCTGGGAAGTATGCAAATAAGAAAGCCGCGGAGACACCATCACGTGTTTCTCAACGCTGGCATTGCCCCCACTAGCCAGATTCCAACTCCACACTGATGAGGGGCAAATACGCCGAAACGGCTGTCTGTGGATGGATACCATGTTTGGTATAGGTGGTCTCCTTGACTGGAGACTGCCCTTCCCGTGGTTGTTCCTTTCCGGTGAAAGACCTGGCTAGTTTCCTGCCAGCGTTGAGAAACACGTGATGGTGTCTCCGCGGCTTTCTTATTTGCATACATACTCATCTCCCCACCATCATCCCATCATCCTTCCCTTCGTGGACACCTCGGGGTCACGAAACTGAGCAGGGCCACCCGTTACATCCCCTGACCGTCACCGGCCCGGTGACGACTATTCCCTAGGCCCCGTGGAGTGCTTCAGTGACCCCCATAAAGTCACTGTGTGACCCTCATATATGCATATATAGTGTGACCCTCATATGCTAACTATGTGACCTATTCACTGAAAATAAGATCAACACCTGAAAATAAGCCCTAGTTGTGTGCCATCCTATAATAGTATTCTGAAATAGAGCTTGGGCAGCTCCTTCATGATATGTAAGTTTTATTGGTGTACGTTTCCCCGTTATGTTTATGTAAGCCCCTGAAGTTTATAGTCAAATGCCAGCTAGTTAAAGGAAAATGAATTTTCAGCCCTACTTCCCCATTCATAATCCCGCTCTCCCCTCTATGCCACCATCAGTGATTCAGTCAAGCTTACTACTGCCTGAGGATCACAGTGCAATCCTTGGACTGGCTGGTGGCTCTCCTGTCTCATGACCTTTGCATGACTGCTGCATAGAAATACACTCAGTCACACTTGGCTCAGGAGAGCCACCAACCAGTCCAAGGATTGTGCTGCGATCCTCAGGCTGTAATACGGCAGTCTGAATGAATCACTGATGCCGGTACAGAGGGGTGGCCAGGAATATGTAACGGGGAAAGGGAGGAATTTTCATATGCCATTAACACACGTTCCAATCAGTGATGCCGGCACAGAGGAGTGGGAGTGAATATTAATTTTCCATTAATGGAAGACCCAATCACTGATGCTAATTCAAAATATAAGACCCTGACTTATTTTTGGGGAAACACGTAGTCTGACCACCATACATTCACATATAGTGTGACACCCCTCTATAATTCACAATCTGGCCACCATATACTCACAGTGTAACCCCCATATACTCACAGCAAAACACCCATATTCTCACAGTGTGTCCCTTATATACTCATAATGTGACTCCATTGTTACAGGGCTTGCGCCCGTATTAATTATTATCGCCAATAAGCAGGCTTGTTAATAATGTAATATGGGTAACACCTGATATTAATTATTATTATCAGATTTGACTACTAATAATATTTATTAAACACACCAATACTTTAGTAACACAAAACCCACAATATATTCTTAAGAAACCCCTGGCGTAATTGGAAGCCCGGTGGATCACCACTCTGGACATCTTGGTCCCAAAAGGTCTCAATGAAACCGTGAGTTTCGTCTCCTGTCTATGAGTTGGGTATGTCTCCTTTTTTGGTGTTGTGTCAATTTCTATCATGTTTTTTTTCACAATTTTACGGTATATTTTTTAGTTTTATTTTTTAATTTTCTTGCATGTGATATATTTGTATCTCCCTTTCTGGTATGGTTTTTAATTGTACGGCTATAATTCTTATTTTTACATATTTTCTATTTTCATAGACTTTACAGCTTATACTGTATATGGATACTTTAAGGCACCTTATGTTTTAAATGAAGGACATCTTTCCTCACCTGGGTGGCATCAGAATGAATTTCCCATTGACATGTCTTTTACTTATGTTATAGTATTTTGTTTATATCAACACACATATGTTTCATTTGGATGTTTTAGTATGATTATATATATGCAATGGCTCTTCTATTTATGCACTGTTTCCTGTTTGAGAATACAGGTTGGGTAATGTTTGTTCTACCCCATTTTTTTAATAATCTTTTACCAATCATACATGATACATTTTGTATTCAGTGCTCTCCATATCTACTGTGATACTCACTGGTGCCTGGGTACACATGCGCTGGTGGCTTATTTATCCTGGCTGTCTAGCCGGTCATTTGTTGTGCTGGGGTGCATGCGCAGTTGCTTGGGTGAGGCATCCCCGCGACCACACATGCTCTCTTCAGTCCGACGGCTTGTCTGTGCTGGGGTGTGTGCACGGTTGCCAGGGTAACACGTCCCTGTGCTCGCACGTGCTCTCTTTAGTCTGATGGCCTGTTTGCCCCCCAGGAGTCCATCTTCACATGTGTATCCACCTCTCACCCAGAAGTAATCCCTGTAATGGTATAATTCCACCTAACCATTTACCTCTGCCTGCCATTAACTGTAATTGATGGGCTATTTAAAATGACTAATGCCCATACACCAGCAGGATCTTTCTCCCTGATGAAGCAAAAGAAACCCTAATGAAACGTGCGTTGGGGGATTTTTGTTACTGCCTGAAATCTCTCCTGTATGCTGTCTTGCACTTGGCACTTTATGTAATGTGTATACCCTACTCTATCTATTATCTATGTCGTGTTATGATGGATTGTGGCCAGTTATTTACTATCAGTTTATGCACCCATTGTTCTTAGAATTTTGCTGCATTTAGCACTTTCAGCTAATTACTTCATACCTTGTATTCCATTATTTGTGCTTGACGCAGGACTAGTGGAGGGTAGTGACATTTACATCTATGTCTTTGACTGCACTTTTGCCAATACCCTCCCTCTTTTTTGTCATTTTGCTCATGTAGGTGTGATATATTAGTCACTGACCCCAATCCCTGTTACACTCCTTTTCATGCTTATTTTTAATACACAGTGATTTTATTGAACTTTCTGTTTTTGATCCACTTTTTGTTAATAAAATAGTGTCCTTTTTGCATACCATACTCTTGTCCTTATATTGTATTTTAAGTAGTGCATAGCACCCCTATACACTGTATGATGGTCCCAAAGCTCTCTATACACAAACTTTAAGATGGCCACACAGCTCTCCTATACACAGAATGATGGTCCCCTAGCTGCCCTATACACAGAATGATGGTCCCCTAGCTGCCCTATACACAGAATGATGGTCCCCTAGCTGCCCTATACACAGAATGATGGTCCCCTAGCTGCCCTATACACAGAATGATGGTCCCCTAGCTGCCCTATACACAGTATCATGGTCTACCCATATCCGCTATACACACTGTATGATGCGTCCCACAGCTACTTTATATACTCTATATATAAACAGTTTCATTTTAGCAAAATAGGACATTAGTGAGGCAACGCCAATTATTCTATAGCAACATACAGGAGCACCATGAGTCATTTTCACTGAAATATAAAACAATTTTATTTTGATTTATACACATATTAAGTGAACATCAATTACAGTAATAATCCCAATTCAAATAAACTGTTTAACTACATAAAAGACGATGTTTGCATGTGTATATCACTAGTTTCCATGGCTCCTGCAATGAAACAGAAATCCCACATGTAATTGGTTTGTTAACCATTGGAGGGCAGTATTGTTATATTTTTAAATTAAACATACCATAAGTAGTAAGGTGCTAGTGCTTTGTGCAAAAAGGTTATAAGGGATTCTAAAGTGATGGGCGGACTCGCTAATAATCGGGACCGACGAACCTAACCAGATTTTTTTTTTCAAAATCCGGTTCCGGCCCGGAAATGATCCCGGATATCTGGCCAGACGCCGGTCCCCATATAAGTCTGGTGCGCTATACTTACCGATGCTCTAGCGCAGCAGTAACTGCTCCTGCGGCCACACATTCACTTTCACAGCCAAGATAAGTGCATGGCTGAAGGCTGAAGCTTCTAGCTGCAGGCTTTATCTGTGCTGGTACCCTAGTATGGGGGGACCCTACTCCAATCTTATTTATTTTTACTGTACAATATAGACCCGCAGACTGGGTCTGTGGTTGGAAGCGTCAGACACGCTGTCACTCAGGGTGGGGGTCCGTCTGACTGCAACCAATCACAAACGCCGATGGGCGGGGAAAGCAGTGCATATGCATGAGTCTAATGAATGGCCCCGGAAGTGAATGGGCGGCCATGGGAGGGTAAAGCCGCACCAGAGCCTCGGTAAGTATGAAGTGTCTCTTGCTTTATTATTTTTTTTCTTTACTTTTCCTTTTTTTTTTTTTAATATTACCTGATACTTTTGAAACCGCTTGGATCTGGACTTTTGCAGTCCGGGTCCGCCATTCACCTGTCAGCTTTGATGCTAGCGATGCCCCTGATGTATATATAATACTAGTAGAATTATACAGTGTTGCACGGGTCTATTTGGTTCCGCTGCTTGTTTTTTGTGCTTAAAAACTTTTCTACTGATATGAAGCCAACATATCAGAGATGAAACTCAGTGTAAAACAATCCGAATTGCCTGATTTGCTCATGTAGCAAATTTGGGGCGGATTGGTCCAATTTTTTGACTGTAAATTAACATTTGTATTCTGTTATTTTGGCGACTTTCTCAAGAATGGTTGGTCTCAGAGAACTGAACCCAGTCTAAAAGCTTCTGAAGTGCCTGATGTGGCAAATTTGGGTAGACGAGGCCATTAGTTTAGTTGTAAATTAATATTTGCATTTGTGTTCCATTTTTCCCTTCTCCACAACAGCACCCAGGAAACCTACATCTTTAAAAGGTGGAGTCTCTCTTTATGCTTCATTGGGTTCCTGTTCTTCGGGAGGGAAGCCTACAGCACCCGGCGCTACCGGGAGAAGAAAGAAGACTCACCTAATAGCCATCTCCAGGGAGGGATGGGAGCATGGCCTGGTTCGGTGTCAGTGTCTCCTGGAGAACCTGGGGTCTGGACCAGTTGGCAGCTGAGGAGGCGGAGTGCAGCAACCGCTTAGGCTGGCGCTGTCTGCAAGCGGCTAGTGACCTGGACTGGAAGTGGAGCGCTTCCGCCTTCCGGTGATGTCATGGCGGCGGGAACCTACCTCAGGTTCAAAATTGCTGTAGTAGGTCATTCCTTCCAGAAGACTGAGGGAATTGGTAAGGAACCTGATAATCGAGCCAGTTACCACTCTCAGAAGAGCGATGTTAGCCCTCGGATTCCTAACATCCTGTATCCCTGCGGTTACCTGGACCAGAAGCTTCAATGGTAAATATTAAGGGAAATGGAGGTCAACAAAAGGCTGGACAGAAAGGTTTCCATCTCCCAGTCCACCGGGGTCTCACTATATTGGTGGCTGAAAAGAGACACCCTCTGCAGAGGCATGCCATGGGAGATAAAAAAAAACAGTTATTACAAGGGGCTTGTTACGGTTGCTGCGAGCACTGGAGACTATGTCCAGATTTCTTGCTACTGCACATGTGCGAGCGCTGGAGACTAAGTCCAGATTTCTTGCTACTGCACATGTGCGAGCGCTGGAGACTAAGTCCAGATTTCTTGCTACTGCACATGTGCGAGCGCTGGAGACTAAGTCCAGATTTCTTGCTACTGCACATGTGCGAGCGCTGGAGACTAAGTCCAGATTTCTTGCTACTGCACATGTGCGAGCGCTGGAGACTAAGTCCAGATTTCTTGCTACTGCACATGTGCGAGCGCTGGAGACTAAGTCCAGATTTCTTGCTACTGCACATGTGCGAGCGCCGGAGACTAAGTCCAATCTTGGAGCCATTGCACATGTGCGGGTGACATCATCGCTGACACGAGGTCACATGTCTCTGACACCTTCTATGCCGATTGGTCGCTGGTCATGTGCTTGTGACGTCTTGCTCGGTGATAGGCCAGCATGACGTCACTCCTGTCGTTCTGGCAGCGGATTGGCTCTGGTGTCCTCCATCTTGGATGAGGCACAGAGTCTATATAAGACCCTGACACACGCCGCATGGTGCTCAGTCCTCTTGGTTCATGCACATGAGTAGACGCTCTGTGCGCGTTCCTCTAGGCATTCCTCTGTCTATGCTAGGTGAGCGCTACCGGCAGGGTAGCGTTCTTATACCTTACAGCTTCGGCTGCTGTCCGTATCCTTACCTCTTAGGGGAGCGGACATAGGCAGGTGCCTGAGGCACATGGTCTGGCTGGGCCTTGTGATTCTACTCGTAGGTGGACGTTGCCGCTAGGGTAACGTTCCTTATACTGCGTCTGGCAGTTGTTCGTATCCTCGCACACTAGGGGAGCGAACAGAGGTAGGAGCTTTGTGCGGCTTACGCTGCTGTTCGTCTCTTTTGCACCACTAGAAGAGCGGACCTAGGCAGGTGCCATATCTAGTGGTTCGTGTCCTCGCACACTAGTGGAGCGAACGCAGGTAGGAGCTTTGTGCGGCTTACGCTGCTGTTCGTCTCTTTTGCACCACTAGAAGAGCGGACCTAGGTAGGTGCCATTTCGCACACATTGCCTTTGTCTCTGTCATTATTAGAGATCATTCCACACACCCTCCAAGTAAGGGAGGAATTGCTTTACTTACTTATTATATCCTTCTGTGAGTTAACAGAGGTATTGCACTCTGCCATAGTCTGCAGCAAAGTCTTTGCACGGTGGACCCTGACTGTCTGATACTCCTTTCGGTTATTATCAGACAGCCCCCCGTAACATTAGGACTGAGCCAAGGGTCTGGCAGTTATGGCAGAATATCAGCAGTTACATCGTTACATACAAGTACTTGAGTCACGGCTCAAGAGTATAGAGGATAAACCTCAGACCATGGTGACATCTGCACATGATCCTCGACTTGCTCTGCCAAACAGATATTCTGGCGATGCCAGATCATGTCGTGGTTTCATTAGTCAGTGTCAGATACACCTAGAGGTCAACTCTTCTCGCTTCTCTACGGAGAGGTCCAGAGTAGGCTTTATCATCTCCTTACTTCAGGACAAAGCCTTAGAATGGGCGACTCCCCTATGGGAGCGCTCTGATGTGGTTACTCTGAGACATCAAGACTTTCTTGATGCTCTTAAGGCGGTATTCATGGGTCCGCAGGTTACCCATGATGCGGCCCTGAGTCTGTTAGATCTATCTCAGGGTTCGTTATCCACTAGTTCTTATGCCATTGCTTTTAGAACTCTGGTGGCAGAACTAGATTGGCCAGAGAAGGTGTTGATTCCTATCTTCTGGAGAGGGTTGGCAGGCTATGTCAAGGATGCCCTTGCTACTCGTGAGGTCCCTGCTTCTCTGGAGGACTTGATCACAGTAGCAACGAGGATCGATGTACGCCATAAGGAACGTAGACTCGAGGTCTCTTCCTCACGCCCTAAGCATCGGGCTATTCCAGTTGTTGAGGGTCCACTACCATCTTCCTCAGCATCTGAAACATCTCCCACTCCTATGGAGTTAGGTCATACGTTCTCCAGACTACACAAGTCTGGTCCTCCTATATGTTACGTATGTCGTCAGGCTGGGCACTATGCCAACAAGTGTCCTAGTCGTCAGGGAAACTCCCTGGCCTAGTAACCATTAGAGGGGGGTTACTAGAGACGTCTTCTGCACCCTCTAAGTGTTGTATCCCAGGTCAGCTCTCGTTATCTGAGAATACATGGCCTATTATGGCTTTTGTGGATTCCGGAGCTGACGGGATTTTTGTGTCCTCAGGATTTGTAAAGGGACACAATATTCCCTCTATCATGTTAGAGGCGCCTATTCCTGTCCGTGTTGTTAATGGAACTATGTTGTCTGACTCCATTACATTGAGGACAGTTCCCTTGCGCCTTTCCCTGTCTCAGGGTCACATAGAGGAGATTTCTTTTCTTGTTTTGCCTGAGGGTATAGACGACGTCCTTCTGGGTCTTCCATGGCTTCGGACTCATGCTCCTCACATTGACTGGGAGTCTGACAGCATTATTAGTTGGGGTTCGAAATGTCAGTCCCGATGTCTTCCCTTACCACCTAAGGTCGTTGCGGTTGCATCAACTGATCTCTCTCCCATACCTACACCCTATTTGGATTTCGCTGACGTGTTCTCCAAACAGGGTGCTGAGGTTCTTCCACCCCATAGGCCGTATGACTGTGCCATAGACCTTATCCCAGGTTCGGTTCCACCTAAAGGCAGGGTTTACCCCCTGTCGATACCTGAGTCGGAGGCCATGTCGACCTATATAAGAGAGAGTTTAGAGAAGGGGTTCATTCGTAAGTCTGTCTCTCCCGCGGGAGCTGGGTTTTTCTTTGTTCGGAAGAAAGAGGGTGATTTGCGTCCCTGCATAGATTACAGGGGTCTCAACGCAATCACAATAAAGAACAAATACCCATTACCTTTAAGTTCGGAGCTCTTTGACAGACTGAGAGGAGCTCAAGTTTTTACGAAGTTGGATCTGCGGGGTGCGTATAACTTGGTACGAATTCGAAAGGGTGACGAATGGAAGACCGCTTTTAACACCCGAGACGGTCACTATGAATACCTCGTCATGCCTTTTGGGTTATGTAATGCACCCGCAGTATTTCAGGACTTCGTAAACGATGTGTTCAGGGATTTACTGTTATCCTCAGTAGTGGTGTATCTGGACGACATCCTGATTTTTTCTCCTGATCTGGAGACTCATCGTCAGGATGTCGTTCGTGTCCTTTCCCGTTTAAGGGAGCACTCATTGTTTGCTAAACTCGAGAAATGTGTATTCGAGCAGTCCTCATTGCCTTTTTTGGGTTACATTATCTCACAAGAGGGTCTGGCTATGGATCCTGCGAAGCTCTCTGCTGTCCTGCAATGGTCCGAACCTCATTCCTTGAAGGCGGTGCAACGCTTCTTAGGATTCATAAATTATTACAGGCAGTTCATACCCCATTTTTCTACTTTGGTGGCCCCTTTGGTGGCCTTGACTAAGAAAGGTGCTAATCCCAAAGCCTGGTCTACTGAGACATCTCAGGCTTTTGAGGCAGTAAAAAGACACTTTTCAACTGCTCCCGTTCTTCAAAGACCCGATGAGAATAAGCCCTTCCTCTTAGAGGTTGATGCCTCTTCAGTGGGTGCTGGTGCGGTCTTGTATCAAAAGAACGGTGCAGGTAGAAAAAGGCCGTGTTTCTTCTTTGCTAAAACCTTTTCACCGGCAGAGAGAAACTATACCATTGGGGATAGGGAACTGCTCGCCTTGAGATTAGTCTTGGAGGAGTGGCGTCACTTGCTGGAAGGAGTGAAACATCCTTTCCAGGTCTATACAGACCATAAGAATCTGACGTACTTACAAACCGCTCAGCGTCTGAATCCTCGCCAAGCCCGCTGGTCCTTGTTTTTCTCCCGCTTTCACTTCTCCATCAACTATCTGTCTGGGAGTAAGAATAACAAGGCAGACGCCCTGTCTCGCGCTATGCTTTCTACCCAGGAAGAGATTGACGAACCTCGTCTTATCCTTCCCTCCAGGGTTTTTCATACGCTCTCCCCTGTGACGTTAGACCAAATCCCACCGGGCAAGACCTTTGTTCCGCCTGATCGACAGAATGATATACTGTCATGGGCCCACACCTCAAAGGTGGGTGGGCATTTTGGTATTAGGCGGACACGAGAGTTACTGGAGAGGTGGTATTGGTGGCCACACTTAGCCAGCCACGTCAAGAGATATGTCGGTTCCTGCTACTCGTGTGCTCGCAACCGTCCATTACGGCAGAGACCGGCTGGGCTCTTGCATCCTTTACCAGTGCCAGATAGACCATGGGAGGTGGTAGGCATGGACTTTGTGGGTGATCTTCCATGTTCACAGGGACATAGATTTGTGTGGGTCATTACGGACCATTTCTCCCGGATGGTTCATCTCGTACCGTTATCGAGAATCCCATCTTCCAGGGTACTAGCCAAACTATTCCTCAAGCATGTCTTTAGGCTTCACGGGATGCCAGATCGTATCATTTGTGATAGAGGCCCGCAATTTACTTCCCGTTTCTGGCGAGATCTTTGTAGCCTTCTGCAAATTGAGTTGAATCTCTCTTCGGCATACCATCCGGAGACTAATGGTTTGGTTGAACGTACCAATCAATCTATGATTATATACCTTCGACACTTTGTTGCTGAGAACCACGATAACTGGTCCTCCCTCCTACCCTGGGCAGAATTTGCCCTTAACAATTCGCTGGCTGAGGCCTCTGGGCAGACACCGTTCGTACTCAATAATGGGCAACACCCTAGGGTACCGGTACCGTTTCCCGCTGCTGCACCTCCTCCTCTTGTGGCCGACTGGGCAACTAATGCCAGAGAGGTTTGGGATCGGACTCAAGAGTCGATCCAAGCAGCTAAGGACCGTATGAAGACGGTGTCCGATCGGTTTCGTCGCCCGGCTCCTGTCTTTTCTCCAGGGGACTTTGTGTGGCTCTCTGCAAAACACGTGAGACTTAGAGTGAGCTCTGTCAAATTTGCTCCTCGCTTCCTGGGTCCTTATGAGGTTCTTCGACAGGTAAATCCTGTAGTCTATCAATTGAAGTTACCTGTCCATCTTAGGATTCATGACAAATTCCATGTCTCACTGCTAAAGCCGGCTATTTTACCTCACGCTCGTGAAGTGCACTCTCCTGCCTCTGATTCCTCTCGCTCTAGCTATGAGGTACGAGCCATAGTTGGTTCTAAGATGGTTAGAGGGCGCAGGTTCTTCTTGATAGATTGGGAGGGCTATGGCCCGGAACATCGCTCTTGGGAGCCTGAGGAGGCTGTCCATGCTCCCGACTTAGTTGCCGATTACCTGCGTCGCCGGGAGGGGGGCCCTTGAGGGGGAGGTACTGTTACGGTTGCTGCGAGCACTGGAGACTATGTCCAGATTTCTTGCTACTGCACATGTGCGAGCGCTGGAGACTAAGTCCAGATTTCTTGCTACTGCACATGTGCGAGCGCTGGAGACTAAGTCCAGATTTCTTGCTACTGCACATGTGCGAGCGCTGGAGACTAAGTCCAGATTTCTTGCTACTGCACATGTGCGAGCGCTGGAGACTAAGTCCAGATTTCTTGCTACTGCACATGTGCGAGCGCTGGAGACTAAGTCCAGATTTCTTGCTACTGCACATGTGCGAGCGCCGGAGACTAAGTCCAATCTTGGAGCCATTGCACATGTGCGGGTGACATCATCGCTGACACGAGGTCACATGTCTCTGACACCTTCTATGCCGATTGGTCGCTGGTCATGTGCTTGTGATGTCTTGCTCGGTGATAGGCCAGCATGACGTCACTCCTGTCGTTCTGGCAGCGGATTGGCTCTGGTGTCCTCCATCTTGGATGAGGCACAGAGTTTATATAAGACCCTGACACACGCCGCATGGTGCTCAGTCCTCTTGGTTCATGCACATGAGTAGACGCTCTGTACGCGTTCCTCTAGGCATTCCTCTGTCTATGCTAGGTGAGCGCTACCGGCAGGGTAGCGTTCTTATACCTTACAGCTTCGGCTGCTGTCCGTATCCTTACCTCTTAGGGGAGCGGACATAGGCAGGTGCCTGAGGCACATGGTCTGGCTGGGCCTTGTGATTCTACTCGTAGGTGGACGTTGCCGCTAGGGTAACGTTCCTTATACTGCGTCTGGCAGTTGTTCGTATCCTCGCACACTAGGGGAGCGAACAGAGGTAGGAGCTTTGTGCGGCTTACGCTGCTGTTCGTCTCTTTTGCACCACTAGAAGAGCGGACCTAGGCAGGTGCCATATCTAGTGGTTCGTGTCCTCGCACACTAGTGGAGCGAACGCAGGTAGGAGCTTTGTGCGGCTTACGCTGCTGTTCGTCTCTTTTGCACCACTAGAAGAGCGGACCTAGGTAGGTGCCATTTCGCACACATTGCCTTTGTCTCTGTGATTATTAACAGAGATCATTCCACACACCCTCCAAGTAAGGGAGGAATTGCTTTACTTACTTATTATATCCTTCTGTGAGTTAACAGAGGTATTGCACTCTGCCATAGTCTGCAGCAAAGTCTTTGCACGGTGGACCCTGACTGTCTGATACTCCTTTCGGTTATTATCAGACAGCCCCCCGTAACATTAGGACTGAGCCAAGGGTCTGGCAGTTATGGCAGAATATCAGCAGTTACACCGTTACATACAAGTACTTGAGTCACGGCTCAAGAGTATAGAGGATAAACCTCAGACCATGGTGACATCTGCACATGATCCTCGACTTGCTCTGCCAAACAGATATTCTGGCGATGCCAGATCATGTCGTGGTTTCATTAGTCAGTGTCAGATACACCTAGAGGTCAACTCTTCTCGCTTCTCTACGGAGAGGTCCAGAGTAGGCTTTATCATCTCCTTACTTCAGGACAAAGCCTTAGAATGGGCGACTCCCCTATGGGAGCGCTCTGATGTGGTTACTCTGAGACATCAAGACTTTCTTGATGCTCTTAAGGCGGTATTCATGGGTCCGCAGGTTACCCATGATGCGGCCCTGAGTCTGTTAGATCTATCTCAGGGTTCGTTATCCACTAGTTCTTATGCCATTGCTTTTAGAACTCTGGTGGCAGAACTAGATTGGCCAGAGAAGGTGTTGATTCCTATCTTCTGGAGAGGGTTGGCAGGCTATGTCAAGGATGCCCTTGCTACTCGTGAGGTCCCTGCTTCTCTGGAGGACTTGATCACAGTAGCAACGAGGATCGATGTACGCCATAAGGAACGTAGACTCGAGGTCTCTTCCTCACGCCCTAAGCATCGGGCTATTCCAGTTGTTGAGGGTCCACTACCATCTTCCTCAGCATCTGAAACATCTCCCACTCCTATGGAGTTAGGTCATACGTTCTCCAGACTACACAAGTCTGGTCCTCCTATATGTTACGTATGTCGTCAGGCTGGGCACTATGCCAACAAGTGTCCTAGTCGTCAGGGAAACTCCCTGGCCTAGTAACCATTAGAGGGGGGTTACTAGAGACGTCTTCTGCACCCTCTAAGTGTTGTATCCCAGGTCAGCTCTCGTTATCTGAGAATACATGGCCTATTATGGCTTTTGTGGATTCCGGAGCTGACGGGATTTTTGTGTCCTCAGGATTTGTAAAGGGACACAATATTCCCTCTATCATGTTAGAGGCGCCTATTCCTGTCCGTGTTGTTAATGGAACTATGTTGTCTGACTCCATTACATTGAGGACAGTTCCCTTGCGCCTTTCCCTGTCTCAGGGTCACATAGAGGAGATTTCTTTTCTTGTTTTGCCTGAGGGTATAGACGACGTCCTTCTGGGTCTTCCATGGCTTCGGACTCATGCTCCTCACATTGACTGGGAGTCTGACAGCATTATTAGTTGGGGTTCGAAATGTCAGTCCCGATGTCTTCCCTTACCACCTAAGGTCGTTGCGGTTGCATCAACTGATCTCTCTCCCATACCTACACCCTATTTGGATTTCGCTGACGTGTTCTCCAAACAGGGTGCTGAGGTTCTTCCACCCCATAGGCCGTATGACTGTGCCATAGACCTTATCCCAGGTTCGGTTCCACCTAAAGGCAGGGTTTACCCCCTGTCGATACCTGAGTCGGAGGCCATGTCGACCTATATAAGAGAGAGTTTAGAGAAGGGGTTCATTCGTAAGTCTGTCTCTCCCGCGGGAGCTGGGTTTTTCTTTGTTCGGAAGAAAGAGGGTGATTTGCGTCCCTGCATAGATTACAGGGGTCTCAACGCAATCACAATAAAGAACAAATACCCATTACCTTTAAGTTCGGAGCTCTTTGACAGACTGAGAGGAGCTCAAGTTTTTACGAAGTTGGATCTGCGGGGTGCGTATAACTTGGTACGAATTCGAAAGGGTGACGAATGGAAGACCGCTTTTAACACCCGAGACGGTCACTATGAATACCTCGTCATGCCTTTTGGGTTATGTAATGCACCCGCAGTATTTCAGGACTTCGTAAACGATGTGTTCAGGGATTTACTGTTATCCTCAGTAGTGGTGTATCTGGACGACATCCTGATTTTTTCTCCTGATCTGGAGACTCATCGTCAGGATGTCGTTCGTGTCCTTTCCCGTTTAAGGGAGCACTCATTGTTTGCTAAACTCGAGAAATGTGTATTCGAGCAGTCCTCATTGCCTTTTTTGGGTTACATTATCTCACAAGAGGGTCTGGCTATGGATCCTGCGAAGCTCTCTGCTGTCCTGCAATGGTCCGAACCTCATTCCTTGAAGGCGGTGCAACGCTTCTTAGGATTCATAAATTATTAAAGGCAGTTCATACCCCATTTTTCTACTTTGGTGGCCCCTTTGGTGGCCTTGACTAAGAAAGGTGCTAATCCCAAAGCCTGGTCTACTGAGACATCTCAGGCTTTTGAGGCAGTAAAAAGACACTTTTCAACTGCTCCCGTTCTTCAAAGACCCGATGAGAATAAGCCCTTCCTCTTAGAGGTTGATGCCTCTTCAGTGGGTGCTGGTGCGGTCTTGTATCAAAAGAACGGTGCAGGTAGAAAAAGGCCGTGTTTCTTCTTTGCTAAAACCTTTTCACCGGCAGAGAGAAACTATACCATTGGGGATAGGGAACTGCTCGCCTTGAGATTAGTCTTGGAGGAGTGGCGTCACTTGCTGGAAGGAGCGAAACATCCTTTCCAGGTCTATACAGACCATAAGAATCTGACGTACTTACAAACCGCTCAGCGTCTGAATCCTCGCCAAGCCCGCTGGTCCTTGTTTTTCTCCCGCTTTCACTTCTCCATCAACTATCTGTCTGGGAGTAAGAATAACAAGGCAGACGCCCTGTCTCGCTCTATGCTTTCTACCCAGGAAGAGATTGACGAACCTCGTCTTATCCTTCCCTCCAGGGTTTTTCATACGCTCTCCCCTGTGACGTTAGACCAAATCCCACCGGGCAAGACCTTTGTTCCGCCTGATCGACAGAATGATATACTGTCATGGGCCCACACCTCAAAGGTGGGTGGGCATTTTGGTATTAGGCGGACACGAGAGTTACTGGAGAGGTGGTATTGGTGGCCACACTTAGCCAGCCACGTCAAGAGATATGTCGGTTCCTGCTACTCGTGTGCTCGCAACCGTCCATTACGGCAGAGACCGGCTGGGCTCTTGCATCCTTTACCAGTGCCAGATAGACCATGGGAGGTGGTAGGCATGGACTTTGTGGGTGATCTTCCATGTTCACAGGGACATAGATCTGTGTGGGTCATTACGGACCATTTCTCCCGGATGGTTCATCTCGTACCGTTATCGAGAATCCCATCTTCCAGGGTACTAGCCAAACTATTCCTCAAGCATGTCTTTAGGCTTCACGGGATGCCAGATCGTATCATTTGTGATAGAGGCCCGCAATTTACTTCCCGTTTCTGGCGAGATCTTTGTAGCCTTCTGCAAATTGAGTTGAATCTCTCTTCGGCATACCATCCGGAGACTAATGGTTTGGTTGAACGTACCAATCAATCTATGATTATATACCTTCGACACTTTGTTGCTGAGAACCACGATAACTGGTCCTCCCTCCTACCCTGGGCAGAATTTGCCCTTAACAATTCGCTGGCTGAGGCCACTGGGCAGACACCGTTCGTACTCAATAATGGGCAACACCCTAGGGTACCGGTACCGTTTCCCGCTGCTGCACCTCCTCCTCTTGTGGCTGACTGGGCAACTAATGCCAGAGAGGTTTGGGATCGGACTCAAGAGTCGATCCAAGCAGCTAAGGACCGTATGAAGACGGTGTCCGATCGGTTTCGTCGCCCGGCTCCTGTCTTTTCTCCAGGGGACTTTGTGTGGCTCTCTGCAAAACACGTGAGACTTAGAGTGAGCTCTGTCAAATTTGCTCCTCGCTTCCTGGGTCCTTATGAGGTTCTTCGACAGGTAAATCCTGTAGTCTATCAATTGAAGTTACCTGTCCATCTTAGGATTCATGACAAATTCCATGTCTCACTGCTAAAGCCGGCTATTTTACCTCACGCTCGTGAAGTGCACTCTCCTGCCTCTGATTCCTCTCACTCTAGCTATGAGGTACGAGCCATAGTTGGTTCTAAGATGGTTAGAGGGCGCAGGTTCTTCTTGATAGATTGGGAGGGCTATGGCCCGGAACATCGCTCTTGGGAGCCTGAGGAGGCTGTCCATGCTCCCGACTTAGTTGCCGATTACCTGCGTCGCCGGGAGGGGGGCCCTTGAGGGGGAGGTACTGTTACGGTTGCTGCGAGCACTGGAGACTATGTCCAGATTTCTTGCTACTGCACATGTGCGAGCGCTGGAGACTAAGTCCAGATTTCTTGCTACTGCACATGTGCGAGCGCTGGAGACTAAGTCCAGATTTCTTGCTACTGCACATGTGCGAGCGCTGGAGACTAAGTCCAGATTTCTTGCTACTGCACATGTGCGAGCGCTGGAGACTAAGTCCAGATTTCTTGCTACTGCACATGTGCGAGCGCTGGAGACTAAGTCCAGATTTCTTGCTACTGCACATGTGCGAGCGCCGGAGACTAAGTCCAATCTTGGAGCCATTGCACATGTGCGGGTGACATCATCGCTGACATGAGGTCACATGTCTCTGACACCTTCTATGCCGATTGGTCGCTGGTCATGTGCTTGTGACGTCTTGCTCGGTGATAGGCCAGCATGACGTCACTCCTGTCGTTCTGGCAGCGGATTGGCTCTGGTGTCCTCCATCTTGGATGAGGCACAGAGTCTATATAAGACCCTGACACACGCCGCATGGTGCTCAGTCCTCTTGGTTCATGCACATGAGTAGACGCTCTGTGCGCGTTCCTCTAGGCATTCCTCTGTCTATGCTAGGTGAGCGCTACCGGCAGGGTAGCGTTCTTATACCTTACAGCTTCGGCTGCTGTCCGTATCCTTACCTCTTAGGGGAGCGGACATAGGCAGGTGCCTGAGGCACATGGTCTGGCTGGGTCTT
The DNA here is from genome assembly GCF_048569485.1 of Anomaloglossus baeobatrachus. Classification (NCBI taxonomy): domain Eukaryota; kingdom Metazoa; phylum Chordata; class Amphibia; order Anura; family Aromobatidae; genus Anomaloglossus; species Anomaloglossus baeobatrachus. The sequence continues at coordinate 481,638,286 of NC_134354.1, read as the reverse complement.
GTGATTCTACTCGTAGGTGGACGTTGCCGCTAGGGTAACGTTCCTTATACTGCGTTTGGTAGTTGTTCGTATCCTAGCACACTATTGGAGCGAACAGAGGTAGGAGCTTTGTGCGGCTTACGCTGCTGTTCGTCTCTTTTGCACCACTAGAAGAGCGGACCTAGGCAGGTGCCATATCTAGTGGTTCGTGTCCTCGCACACTAGTGGAGCGAACGCAGGTAGGAGCTTTGTGCGGCTTACGCTGCTGTTCGTCTCTTTTGCACCACTAGAAGAGCGGACCTAGGTAGGTGCCATTTCGCACACATTGCCTTTGTCTCTGTGATTATTAACAGAGATCATTCCACACACCCTCCAAGTAAGGGAGGAATTGCTTTACTTACTTATTATATCCTTCTGTGAGTTAACAGAGGTATTGCACTCTGCCATAGTCTGCAGCAAAGTCTTTGCACGGTGGACCCTGACTGTCTGATACTCCTTTCGGTTATTATCAGACAGCCCCCCGTAACATTAGGACTGAGCCAAGGGTCTGGCAGTTATGGCAGAATATCAGCAGTTACACCGTTACATACAAGTACTTGAGTCACGGCTCAAGAGTATAGAGGATAAACCTCAGACCATGGTGACATCTGCACATGATCCTCGACTTGCTCTGCCAAACAGATATTCTGGCGATGCCAGATCATGTCGTGGTTTCATTAGTCAGTGTCAGATACACCTAGAGGTCAACTCTTCTCGCTTCTCTACGGAGAGGTCCAGAGTAGGCTTTATCATCTCCTTACTTCAGGACAAAGCCTTAGAATGGGCGACTTCCCTATGGGAGCGCTCTGATGTGGTTACTCTGAGACATCAAGACTTTCTTGATGCTCTTAAGGCGGTATTCATGGGTCCGCAGGTTACCCATGATGCGGCCCTGAGTCTGTTAGATCTATCTCAGGGTTCGTTATCCACTAGTTCTTATGCCATTGCTTTTAGAACTCTGGTGGCAGAACTAGATTGGCCAGAGAAGGTGTTGATTCCTATCTTCTGGAGAGGGTTGGCAGGCTATGTCAAGGATGCCCTTGCTACTCGTGAGGTCCCTGCTTCTCTGGAGGACTTGATCACAGTAGCAACGAGGATCGATGTACGCCATAAGGAACGTAGACTCGAGGTCTCTTCCTCACGCCCTAAGCATCGGGCTATTCCAGTTGTTGAGGGTCCACTACCATCTTCCTCAGCATCTGAAACATCTCCCACTCCTATGGAGTTAGGTCATACGTTCTCCAGACTACACAAGTCTGGTCCTCCTATATGTTACGTATGTCGTCAGGCTGGGCACTATGCCAACAAGTGTCCTAGTCGTCAGGGAAACTCCCTGGCCTAGTAACCATTAGAGGGGGGTTACTAGAGACGTCTTCTGCACCCTCTAAGTGTTGTATCCCAGGTCAGCTCTCGTTATCTGAGAATACATGGCCTATTATGGCTTTTGTGGATTCCGGAGCTGACGGGATTTTTGTGTCCTCAGGATTTGTAAAGGGACACAATATTCCCTCTATCATGTTAGAGGCGCCTATTCCTGTCCGTGTTGTTAATGGAACTATGTTGTCTGACTCCATTACATTGAGGACAGTTCCCTTGCGCCTTTCCCTGTCTCAGGGTCACATAGAGGAGATTTCTTTTCTTGTTTTGCCTGAGGGTATAGACGACGTCCTTCTGGGTCTTCCATGGCTTCGGACTCATGCTCCTCACATTGACTGGGAGTCTGACAGCATTATTAGTTGGGGTTCGAAATGTCAGTCCCGATGTCTTCCCTTACCACCTAAGGTCGTTGCGGTTGCATCAACTGATCTCTCTCCCATACCTACACCCTATTTGGATTTCGCTGACGTGTTCTCCAAACAGGGTGCTGAGGTTCTTCCACCCCATAGGCCGTATGACTGTGCCATAGACCTTATCCCAGGTTCGGTTCCACCTAAAGGCAGGGTTTACCCCCTGTCGATACCTGAGTCGGAGGCCATGTCGACCTATATAAGAGAGAGTTTAGAGAAGGGGTTCATTCGTAAGTCTGTCTCTCCCGCGGGAGCTGGGTTTTTCTTTGTTCGGAAGAAAGAGGGTGATTTGCGTCCCTGCATAGATTACAGGGGTCTCAACGCAATCACAATAAAGAACAAATACCCATTACCTTTAAGTTCGGAGCTCTTTGACAGACTGAGAGGAGCTCAAGTTTTTACGAAGTTGGATCTGCGGGGTGCGTATAACTTGGTACGAATTCGAAAGGGTGACGAATGGAAGACCGCTTTTAACACCCGAGACGGTCACTATGAATACCTCGTCATGCCTTTTGGGTTATGTAATGCACCCGCAGTATTTCAGGACTTCGTAAACGATGTGTTCAGGGATTTACTGTTATCCTCAGTAGTGGTGTATCTGGACGACATCCTGATTTTTTCTCCTGATCTGGAGACTCATCGTCAGGATGTCGTTCGTGTCCTTTCCCGTTTAAGGGAGCACTCATTGTTTGCTAAACTCGAGAAATGTGTATTCGAGCAGTCCTCATTGCCTTTTTTGGGTTACATTATCTCACAAGAGGGTCTGGCTATGGATCCTGCGAAGCTCTCTGCTGTCCTGCAATGGTCCGAACCTCATTCCTTGAAGGCGGTGCAACGCTTCTTAGGATTCATAAATTATTACAGGCAGTTCATACCCCATTTTTCTACTTTGGTGGCCCCTTTGGTGGCCTTGACTAAGAAAGGTGCTAATCCCAAAGCCTGGTCTACTGAGACATCTCAGGCTTTTGAGGCAGTAAAAAGACACTTTTCAACTGCTCCCGTTCTTCAAACACCCGATGAGAATAAGCCCTTCCTCTTAGAGGTTGATGCCTCTTCAGTGGGTGCTGGTGCGGTCTTGTATCAAAAGAACGGTGCAGGTAGAAAAAGGCCGTGTTTCTTCTTTGCTAAAACCTTTTCACCGGCAGAGAGAAACTATACCATTGGGGATAGGGAACTGCTCGCCTTGAGATTAGTCTTTGAGGAGTGGCGTCACTTGCTGGAAGGAGCGAAACATCCTTTCCAGGTCTATACAGACCATAAGAATCTGACGTACTTACAAACCGCTCAGCGTCTGAATCCTCGCCAAGCCCGCTGGTCCTTGTTTTTCTCCCGCTTTCACTTCTCCATCAACTATCTGTCTGGGAGTAAGAATAACAAGGCAGACGCCCTGTCTCGCTCTATGCTTTCTACCCAGGAAGAGATTGACGAACCTCGTCTTATCCTTCCCTCCAGGGTTTTTCATACGCTCTCCCCTGTGACGTTAGACCAAATCCCACCGGGCAAGACCTTTGTTCCGCCTGATCGACAGAATGATATACTGTCATGGGCCCACACCTCAAAGGTGGGTGGGCATTTTGGTATTAGGCGGACACGAGAGTTACTGGAGAGGTGGTATTGGTGGCCACACTTAGCCAGCCACGTCAAGAGATATGTCGGTTCCTGCTACTCGTGTGCTCGCAACCGTCCATTACGGCAGAGACCGGCTGGGCTCTTGCATCCTTTACCAGTGCCAGATAGACCATGGGAGGTGGTAGGCATGGACTTTGTGGGTGATCTTCCATGTTCACAGGGACATAGATTTGTGTGGGTCATTACGGACCATTTCTCCCGGATGGTTCATCTCGTACCGTTATCGAGAATCCCATCTTCCAGGGTACTAGCCAAACTATTCCTCAAGCATGTCTTTAGGCTTCACGGGATGCCAGATCGTATCATTTGTGATAGAGGCCCGCAATTTACTTCCCGTTTCTGGCGAGATCTTTGTAGCCTTCTGCAAATTGAGTTGAATCTCTCTTCGGCATACCATCCGGAGACTAATGGTTTGGTTGAACGTACCAATCAATCTATGATTATATACCTTCGACACTTTGTTGCTGAGAACCACGATAACTGGTCCTCCCTCCTACCCTGGGCAGAATTTGCCCTTAACAATTCGCTGGCTGAGGCCACTGGGCAGACACCGTTCGTACTCAATAATGGGCAACACCCTAGGGTACCGGTACCGTTTCCCGCTGCTGCACCTCCTCCTCTTGTGGCCGACTGGGCAACTAATGCCAGAGAGGTTTGGGATCGGACTCAAGAGTCGATCCAAGCAGCTAAGGACCGTATGAAGACGGTGTCCGATCGGTTTCGTCGCCCGGCTCCTGTCTTTTCTCCAGGGGACTTTGTGTGGCTCTCTGCAAAACACGTGAGACTTAGAGTGAGCTCTGTCAAATTTGCTCCTCGCTTCCTGGGTCCTTATGAGGTTCTTCGACAGGTAAATCCTGTAGTCTATCAATTGAAGTTACCTGTCCATCTTAGGATTCATGACAAATTCCATGTCTCACTGCTAAAGCCGGCTATTTTACCTCACGCTCGTGAAGTGCACTCTCCTGCCTCTGATTCCTCTCGCTCTAGCTATGAGGTACGAGCCATAGTTGGTTCTAAGATGGTTAGAGGGCGCAGGTTCTTCTTGATAGATTGGGAGGGCTATGGCCCGGAACATCGCTCTTGGGAGCCTGAGGAGGCTGTCCATGCTCCCGACTTAGTTGCCGATTACCTGCGTCGCCGGGAGGGGGGCCCTTGAGGGGGAGGTACTGTTACGGTTGCTGCGAGCACTGGAGACTATGTCCAGATTTCTTGCTACTGCACATGTGCGAGCGCTGGAGACTAAGTCCAGATTTCTTGCTACTGCACATGTGCGAGCGCTGGAGACTAAGTCCAGATTTCTTGCTACTGCACATGTGCGAGCGCTGGAGACTAAGTCCAGATTTCTTGCTACTGCACATGTGCGAGCGCTGGAGACTAAGTCCAGATTTCTTGCTACTGCACATGTGCGAGCGCTGGAGACTAAGTCCAGATTTCTTGCTACTGCACATGTGCGAGCGCCGGAGACTAAGTCCAATCTTGGAGCCATTGCACATGTGCGGGTGACATCATCGCTGACACGAGGTCACATGTCTCTGACACCTTCTATGCCGATTGGTCGCTGGTCATGTGCTTGTGACGTCTTGCTCGGTGATAGGCCAGCATGACGTCACTCCTGTCGTTCTGGCAGCGGATTGGCTCTGGTGTCCTCCATCTTGGATGAGGCACAGAGTCTATATAAGACCCTGACACACGCCGCATGGTGCTCAGTCCTCTTGGTTCATGCACATGAGTAGACGCTCTGTGCGCGTTCCTCTAGGCATTCCTCTGTCTATGCTAGGTGAGCGCTACCGGCAGGGTAGCGTTCTTATACCTTACAGCTTCGGCTGCTGTCCGTATCCTTACCTCTTAGGGGAGCGGACATAGGCACGTGCCTGAGGCACATGGTCTGGCTGGGCCTTGTGATTCTACTCGTAGGTGGACGTTGCCGCTAGGGTAACGTTCCTTATACTGCGTCTGGCAGTTGTTCGTATCCTCGCACACTAGGGGAGCGAACAGAGGTAGGAGCTTTGTGCGGCTTACGCTGCTGTTCGTCTCTTTTGCACCACTAGAAGAGCGGACCTAGGCAGGTGCCATATCTAGTGGTTCGTGTCCTCGCACACTAGTGGAGCGAACGCAGGTAGGAGCTTTGTGCGGCTTACGCTGCTGTTCGTCTCTTTTGCACCACTAGAAGAGCGGACCTAGGTAGGTGCCATTTCGCACACATTGCCTTTGTCTCTGTGATTATTAACAGAGATCATTCCACACACCCTCCAAGTAAGGGAGGAATTGCTTTACTTACTTATTATATCATTCTGTGAGTTAACAGAGGTATTGCACTCTGCCATAGTCTGCAGCAAAGTCTTTGCACGGTGGACCCTGACTGTCTGATACTCCTTTCGGTTATTATCAGACAGCCCCCCGTAACAGGGCTGCTGTTAAGTCTTTGACCTTACCCAGAAAGAAATGAGATAGGATGATTAAACTTTACATTTATTTCAGATACTCTCCACTGATGTCAACACACTTCTTACATCGGTATTTCAAGTTCTGTAAGCCTAGCTAAAAGAAGGATTTCGGTTGTGCCTCAAGCCAGGTATCCATAGCAGTCATGGCATTAGAAATGGTGTGAAATTTAGTACCCTTGAAGTGTTTTTTCAGGTTTGGAAACAGATGATAGTCGGAGAGAGCTAGATTTGGTGAATAAGGTGGGTGGTCAACCACATGGAAGCCCAGCTCTGTCAGTTTGTCGTGGTCGCTTGTGCAGTGTGAGCGGAGGCGTTGTCTTGCAGGAACAAGGTTCCTTTGGACAGCTTGCCATGTCTTTTGGCCTTCAAAGCTGCCTTCAATTGGTCCAAAAATTCAATGTATTACCTTGCAATGATGGTGGAACCCTTTTGAAGGTAGTCCACTAGCAGCACGCTCTCCTTATGCCAGAACAAAGATGCCATCACCTTAGTGGCTGATTTTTGCACCTTGAACTTCTTTGGACAAGGAGAACCACTGTGCCTCCATTCTTTTGACTGATCCTTGTTTTAAGGGTCATACAAATAAATTCAGGTCTCATCCATACTGACCAGTCAATCCAAGAAGTTCTTATCAGTCCGGAAACGCTGACAGATGGATTGGGAAGTTTTCACTCACATGCTTCTCTGATCTGTCATCAAACATTTGGGGACACACTTTGCAGATAGCTTCCTCATGTCCAAATGTTCATGGATAAATATACAAAAACGTTCATGGGAAATCCCCATAATATCTGCTATTGCTTTAGCTGAAATTTGTCGATTCTCCAGTATGAGGATGTGCACAGCATCGATGATCTCCGGAACAACAACCACTCTCGATCGTCCAGCACATTCTTCATCATTGGTGCTGAAGTGGCATGTTTTTAATTTGGCAACCCAGTTCTTAACTGTGGAATATGAAGGGCATTGATCACCCAATGTCTGCGACATATGACCAAATATCCTTCTCGGACTTTCCTTGCAGAAACAAGAATTTTATCACTCCTCTGCTCTCAGTTGCTTTGAATATCGCATTAGACTCAGCCATTTTGTTTTCCCGCGTGCGTAGAACACTGTTGCCATAAGCAACAAACACAAAATTTTGAAAACATATATTAGACTCATGAGGCTTTCATGTGATGTAACATTCGTTACCGTAGAAACAAAAAAGATCACAAAGCTAAAGGCTTATCAGCAGCCCCTCGTATAATGATAGACGCAACCCTACGGGGTGGGGTGCTTAGACTGAAAGGAAGGTCCTTTAGGGTGAATGGTCACAAGAGTCAAAGAAAGCTTCTTCCAACCTGAGAAAGCTGTTAGTGGTGCTCGAGGGAGCCTTGCTGGACCTATTGGTGCACCATGTAAAGGTCCTGTAGGGCGGCATAACAGCGGTAACCTATGTAAACAAGCGGGGGCCACAAGGTCCAGGAAGCTCATGGCAGTAGCAGAGGAGATTTTGGTCCTGGTCAAATCAAACTTTCTGTCATTGTCAACACATTTTTTGAAAGGCAGAGAAAACTCGAGAGCAGATTTCCTCAGCCGTCAGCAGCTGAGTCAGGACGATTGGTCTCTAGATCCAGAAATATTAGACAGGATCGCTCTCAGGTGGAGCACGCCAATTATAGATCTGTTTGCCGATCGGACAAACAGGAAAACAAAGAACATTTTTTCTCTAACCCCGAGGGAAACCCCCTCACGGAATACATGCCTGCGACTAAAAATGGTCCGGGGGTCTAGTCTACGCCTTTCCACCCATTTCACTTATCCCGGTTGTCCTAAGGAAAATTCGGATGGACCAAGTAGAAGCAGTTCTCATAGCCCTCTTTTGACCCAGAAGGTCATGGTTCACGGGGCTTCGCCTGATGTCAATAAAGAACCAAGTGGGTCCTTCCGGAGGTCGCAGACTTACTATCCCAGGGTCCCATCCAGCATCCCAACATGAAGAGTCTTTATTTGACAGTGTGGTATTTGAGCAGCAGCTCTTAAGATCTAGAAAGAGGATCACTACTAACATTTATGGTAGGGTCTAGAGAAAGTTTTTAGACTTCTCAGGAATCAATCCGTTAGAGGGAAAACTAGTACCTTGGCCTGCTATCTTGGAGTTCCTACAGAAGGGGCGAGAAATAGGATTGAGTTTGTGTACACTCAAGATCCACATCTCTGCATTGGGAGTGTTATTTGACTTTAAGTTAGCAGATCACCCGTGGGTGGTAAGGTTTGTAAAGGCGGTAGGTCGGTCTATATAAATACCTCAACCCCATTTACACCCATGGGATCTAAATCTAGTTTTGAAAGCTTTAATCAGGGCCCTTTTGAGCCCTTGGCAGAATGCACAGTCAGGACACTAACTCCCAAGTCCGCACTAGTCTAATATATAAAGCTGAGTGTATGTATGTATGTATGTGTGTGTGTATGTGTGTATATCCACTAAATGAATCCGCACCATCACATTTACAATCACAAAATTTTGCACAGCCGCCTCATTTGAGTCAGGGAGGAACGTCGTAGACTATATTTTGAGGGGAAAATGTAACCCCGCCCTCTACAGTTATTCACCAAGAAACCTGCTTACATTAAAGTCAATAGAGCTGGGAACTACAGGTCATTAATAGGAGATCTAATTGATTGCTATAGGCAAAGAAGGACATTCTTAGTATAAGAAGAGAGAAACACATACAGAGACAGACAGCTATAGGCACAGACAAACAGAAAGACAGACAGAGACACAGAGAAAGAAAGAGGCAAGCAGGGAAAGAGACAGACAGACAGAGACACACAGGTTAAAAGACAGACAGATAGGGAAAGAGACAGAAAGAGGCAGACAGGGAAAGAGACAGAAAGAGGCAGACAGGGAAAGAGACAGAAAGAGACAGAGAAAGACAGACAGAGACAGGGAAAGAGACAGGCAGACAGAGACAGACAGAAAGAAAGAGACAGACAGGGAAAGAGACAGACAGGGAAAGACAGATAAAGAGTTATACAGAGACAAACAGACACAGACAGTCAAAGAGACAGACAGAGACAAACAGACACAGACAGGGAAAGAGACAGACAGGGAAAGAGACAGACAAGGAAAGATACAGACAGACAAGGAAAGATACAGACAGACAGAGACAGACAAAGAGATAGACAGACAGACACAGATAGAAACAGACAAAGAGGCAGACAGGGAAAGATACAGGCAGACACAGACAGACAGAGGCAAAGAGACAGAGAGACAGAGAGGCAAAGAGACAGAGAGGCAAAGAGACAGAGAGGCAAAGAGACAAAGAGGGAAAGAGACAGAGAGGGAAAGAGAGCCAGGGAAAGACAGAGACAGACAGACAAAGAGGCACCAGACAGAGACACGCAGTAAAAGACACGGACAGGGAAAGACACAGACATGGAAAGACACAGACAGGGAAAGACACAATTAGACAGAGACAGACAGCGACACAGACAGAGACAGACAGGGAAAGAGACAGACAGAAAGACAGACAGACAAAGAGATAGACAGACAGGGAAAGAGACAGATAGAGATAGACAGTCAGACAGACAGAAAGGGAGACAGACAGAGACTGGGAGAGATGGAGAGTGGGAGAGAGAGACAGAGAGATAGTTACTATCCCGGGCAACGCCGGGTACTACAGCTAGTATATAATATTTGCTCACTGTGAAAGTACCCAATAATCAGCCTACAAGCAAAAGCAGTCATAGCCTCATCCATCAACCATCAGTCAGCTGCGTATTGTCCTGATGATTGGAGGGAGCATAGTGCTTGTTCCTGACAACTTGGTGGCAGTGGTGGGATATCTGCATGTTTCCTGATAGCCCCTTTTTGCTCTTTCCAAATAAATTTACATGACCCCCATTGCTTTTGAGTTGAAAAGAAGATTTTTTTGTGTGCACACAATATGTTATGTATATACTTACACCTAGCCTAAACACCTAGAGGCTGTATTTATTATATTTAGTTGGATAATGTAGTTTTATTTAGGACTTTAAAAGATGGTGATGGTGGTAGTTGCTGCCAGATGGTGGTAGTGAGGGTGGTAGTTGCTGCCAGATGGTGGTGGTAGTTGCTTCCAGATGGTGGTGGTGGTAGCAGTTGCTGCCAAATGGTGATGGTGGTTGCTGCCAGATGGTGAGGTGGTTGCTGCAAGATAGTGATGGTGGTTGCTGCCAGATGGTGGTAGTAGTAGTTGCTGCCAGAAGTTGGTGGTGGTGGTAGTTGCTGCCAGATGGTGGTGGTGATGGTAGTTGCTGCTAGATGGTGGTTGAGATGGTAGTAGTTGCTGCCAGATGGGGGTGATGGTGGTAGTAGTTGGTGCCAGATGGTGGTGGTAGTTTCTGCCAAATGGTGGTGGTAGTTGTTGCCAGACGGTGGTGGTAGATGCTGCCAGATGGTGGTGGTAGATACTGCCAGATGGTGGTGGTGGTAGTAGTTGCTGCCAGGTGGTGGTGGTGGTAGTAGTTGCTGCCAGATGGTGTTTGTAGTTGTGGCCAGATGGTGGTGGTAGTAGTTGCTGCCAGATGGTCGTGGTAGTGCTTGCTGCCAGATGGTGGTTGTGACGCCCCAGGGCTATGGGGTACTCGGTCCCGGGCCATATATGCACAGGGGTGCTGTGTCACGGTTGTGTAAAGGCCGATGGCCGGTTCCGTGACCCTGGGGGGTCGCTTTTTAGAGGGATTATATACAGGGGAGATTAAAGAATTTATATCATGACTCCACTTGCGGTTTGCGGTTATGATGATGGAACCGCCGCTGCACATTCTTTTACCACTGGGGCTAATGATGATGGCAGCCTGGATTATAGGCCCTCCGCAAGTAGGGCCAGGCCCCAGGGATTGGACGTTGGGATTCGGCGTAAAAAGAAGGGAGACCACACGATGGGGATGCAGTGCAACTGTTGTTTACTCACAGCGGTATTGAGGCTGAAGCACTGAGGACGGTTGGTTTCGACCCCTGGTCCCTTTTGTTCCAGTGCCGGTGTGGTAACCTGGTGGCTTCTTTCCCCAGCACCTCTCACTGGTTGGTGGAACCCCGTGGCTCGAAGCATCTGGGGGGTCCCCTACTGTCTGTCGGCAGTCTCTGGTCCGTACGGCAGGCAGTGTGAACCCTGTAAGGTCGGTGTTATGTTCTGGTCCCTGGCTCTATCTTTACTGCTGGTGCCCCCGGATTCTTGGGTCAGTGAGGTTCTTGAAGGTCCCCTCACTGTGCTGGCATTTGTCAGCTAGGGAAAAAGGGGATCCAGCTCAGCTGTGGCAACTAAGGTCTGGCATGCAGGGATAACACTCTAGTAGTGCAGGGATCCAATACAAAAAAAAATAATCCAGCTTCTGGAATAATATCAAATCTTGTGCAAGCTTTATTTTAAAGGACATAAAAAATACTTGTCATTACAAGGGACAAAATAGGGCGCCCATTTGCGGCTACACGTTTCGAACGCCACCTGCGTTCTTTGTCAAGCCTGAGTAGACGAATGTTAGCCACAAGCTTTTAAACTCACTCCTACCAATGGGAGGGGTGAGTTTAATCAGAAAAACACATGTGCTATCATAGGGTAGATAATATACAAAACACACATGATACAAAAAATTCCACAATAAGTGAACAAGGAAAATTATATACAAGAGAAAAAAATCATGAACATACAATAATTTTTTATGTATATTAAAAAGGATCACATAATACACTCTTTTTCCGAGATGTACATGCAAATATTATCTACCAATATTTAATAATGAAACATGACATCTCGTCGCAAATTAAGACCATTGGGTATTCTAGTTCCCAAATGAAATATCCAAAAGGCCTCACGTGTGAGAACCTGATGTTGGATATCACCACCACGAAGAGAAATTTTAACTTTTTCCAAACCGAAAACACACAAAGAATCAGTGTTGCAATTATGATGTAAAATAAAATGCCCTAGATGCTGATGAAAGATTTCTAGTTGGAATAACGGTACCTTTGGAATTGTAAATATCCCGGATGTGTTCATTAAACCACACCTTACGTTTTCTCACTGTACAGCCAATATAAAGTAAATTACAACTGGTGCACTTAATGCAATAAACCACATTAGTGGTGTTGCAATTAATGTACCTAGAAGTAGGGTATGTGGCAGTCTCCCCAGTGTTAGAAAATGAACTGCACGGCCTGGCAAATTCACATAAGCGGCATCGTGAAGTACCGCACCTAAAAATCCTTTGTGTTCAAGCCAAGTAGAAACAGGTTTATTTTTTACAAAAAAAACTGGGTGAAAGAATATTGCCTAATGGAGGTACTTTTTTAGCAACCACATTGCACCCTGATTGTAATACAGTTGCAAGAACAGGAACCTCACTTAAAACAGGTAAGTAGCGTCTAATAATATGCTTAATGTGATTAAATTGTGTGCTATATTGTAAAGATAGCACTATTTTATTATGTGGCTCAGCATTACTTTTATTATTATTTTTGCGTTTGAATACATTTTCTGAAAAATCTATCAATTGTTCGCGCTTTTTATTTGCTACTATTTTGCGTGGTCTCTGAAGTGTCCAAGACGGATAACCCCTTGCATTTAATCTAGATTCAGCTGATCTTCATTGCTATAGATAGAATGCTCACTACAATTTCGTAGAACCCTAGTAAATTCACCCCCTGGTACGGCTTTAAATGTATGATTAGGATGGCTACTTTTAGGCTATGTGCGCACGTTGCGTCGGAGTACCTGCAGTTTATTCTGCACGTTTTCCATCCCTTGGTTTTTGACCAAATGGCTTTTGACCATTTTTTAGCGTTAAAAACGCATGCGTTTTTACCGCGTTTTTAGTGCGTTTTTAGCGCTTTTTACCTGCGTTTTCACCTGCGTTTCTGCAGATGCGTTTTTGAGATCAAGACACTGAGAAATAAAGTTGAATTAGTCAAAAAGAATGAAAAAAGAGAAAAAAAGTATAAAATTAACTTTTAATAAAATTATATGGGAAATTATCTTATTTATTATTTATTTTAATGTAATAATAGTGGTTATGCACATTTTAACAGAAAAATAGCTAAAGTTTATTATTTTTTTACATTTAAATTTTCGGTTATTGTGTGTGTGTAAAGGAACATTAGAACCCATTAATTTTTGGCCAGGAAAGCATGCGTTTTTGGAGCCAAAAACGCAGTTGAAAAGCAGGTAAAAAGCATGAAAAACGCAGGAATTGTGATTTTGGTTGCTTTTTGCCATTTCTCATTGACTCCAATGTTAAGGAAACGCTGCAGAAATGGCAAAAACAACTGACATGCTGCTTCTTTTTCAGCATGGTTTTTGACCACAAATATGCAAATTAAACGCTGCAGAAAAAAAAGCAAAGTGCAGACAGGATTTCTGCTTTTCCCATAGACTTTGCTGGAAATCAAAAACGCATGCGTTTTTGCGCAAAAACGCTGCTGCCAAAAACGCTGCAGAAATGCGGTAAAAAACGCAACGTGCAAACATAGCCTTAGTATGCAAAATTGTATTGCTGGCCAAGGGTTTGAGATAAATGCAAGTAGATATAACCTGGCTCGGCAAACCTGTAAAAGTTAAATCCAAAAAATACATTTTATTATCACTGTAATGGGTGAATTTTAGACTAAATTGATTACTGTTTAGATAATTCATGAACTCAGGAATTAATGAGATGGGACTGTTCCAAATAAATAACTGGTCATCGATAAATCTAACGTACCAGTGGATGAATTTACAGTAGGGGTTTTCAGTGCAATATAGATGTTTTTCCTCCCAATGAGCCATAACTAAATTCGCGATTGAAGGCGAAAATTTGGCACCCGTAGAAACTCAGTGTTACTGTAAATAAAATTGTTTGTTAAACGCAAAAAAATTGTGTTCCTTCAAAAATTGCGCAACCTGAATAATATAGTTTTAAATGCTGAAGAAAAGGAGCTATATTTATTGAAATGAAAAATCAGAGCTTGTATAGCAACAGATAAGGGGATAGTAGTGTAAAGCGATATGACAGCGCAACTAAGCCAACTAAAATTCAGTTGCCAAATTTTATTAGAATTCTGGTCAAGAATATCAATACTGTCTTTAATGTACCCTGGAGGTTTTTGTAAAAAATAAACCTGTTTGTACTTGGCTTGAACACACAGGATTTTTTAGGTGCGGTACCTCACGATGCCGCACATGTGAATTTGCCAGGCCGTGCAGTTCATTTTCTAACTGGTGAGACTGCCACACATCCTATTTCTAGATACATTAATTGCAACACCACTAATGTGGTTTATTGCATTAAGTGCACCAGTTGTAATTTACTTTATATTGGCTGTAGAGTGAGAAAACTTAAAGGGAACCTGTCATCAGAAATTTAGCTATAAAGCTAAAAGTTCCCCCCTCTGCAGCTCCTGGGCTGCATTCTAGGAAGCTTCCTATAGTTCTTGTGGCCCCTTTTATACCAAAATAAACACTTTGTAAACTTGTACCTTTTCTTATGCAAATTTCTTAAATCTTCCATGGGGGCGGGCTGCCTGGGGTCCGTTGCTGTCCTCCTGCCGATTTACGCCGCCCCCGAACGCTGAATTTCAAAGCTCAGGACGCCGCCCCTGGGTGCCCGTGGTCCCGCGCATGCGCTGTTCCACTGTAGCGGTGCCGTGCACTGTGTGCACGTGTGACCGCTGGTGACGCTTTGCGCGGGCACGAGGTTATGGGCGGCGCTGTCATCAGCTGACCGGACGTCACCTCTTTCCCATCCTGCTCAGCAGCAGGTGATGTCCGGTCATCTAGCCAGCGAGCGCTTGCGCATAACGCTGGAGTAATAGGGGAAAGTGCGGTCACGAGGTTATGGGCGGCACTTGCTGATGACACTCACAGCGCCGCCCATAACCTCGTGCCCGCGCAAAGCGTCACCAGCGGTCACATGTGCACACAGTGCACGGCACCGCTACAGTGGAACAGCGCATGCACGGGACCACGGGCACCCAGGGGCGGCGTCCTGAGCTTTGAAATTCAGCGTTCGGGGGCGGCGTAAATCGGCAGGAGGACAGCAACGGACCCCAGGCAGCCCGCCCCATGGAAGATTTACGAAATTTGCATAAGAAAAGGTACAAGTTTACAGAGTTTTTTTATTTTGGTATAAAAGGGGCCACAAGAACTATAGGAAGCTTCCTAGAATGCAGCCCAGGAGCTGCAGAGGGGGAAACTTTTAGCTTTATAGCTAAATTTCTGACGACAGGTTCACTTTAAGGTGCGGTTTAATGAACACATCCGGGATATTTACAATTCCAAAAGGTACCGTTATTCCAACTAGAAATCTTTCATCAGCATCTAAGCATTTTATTTAACATCATAATTGCAACACTGATTCTTTGTGTGTTTTAAGTTAGGAAAAAGTTAAAATTTCTCCTCATGGTGGTGATATCCAACATCAGGTTCTCACGCGTGAGGCCTTTTGGATATTTCATTTGGAAACTAGAATACCCAATGGTCTTAATCTGAGACAAGATGTCATGTTTCATTATTAAATATTGGTAGATAATGTTTGAATGCACATCCCGGTATAAGGTCCTGTGCGCACTTGCCGTTTTTCGCCGCGGATTTCCTGTGGATTTGCTGCATGTTTCGCTGCAGAAAATGTTCATAACATCTCTGCAGTGATTCACCAAATCCTATGGGAAAAAAAAAATGCTGTGCACACTATGCGGATTTTGACAGCTGCATGTTTTGCTGCGGGATTCCCGCAGCAAAAACAATTGCATGTCACTTCTTTTCCGCAGGTCCCTGCGGTTTCAAGGGCTGGCAGATCAATCAACCGCTGACTCTGGGTCGGCGGAGGATTGATCCTCGGTATTTGGCCAGATGCTGCTACCCATATAAAGTTTATGAGGAACAGAATCTGGCCCAAAGGGGTAGGAGCAAGTGCTTCATACTCACCGATGACCGGGCGGCTGTCACACTGCTCCCGCGGCAGCTCTTTCATCTTCCAGAGCCGGCTCATTATTCCATCTCATATTCACTCCTTCCCTGCTCACCGGTGGCTGTGATTGGTTGCAGGCAGACACATCCCCACGCTGAGTGACAGCTGTCTCAGTGCAACCAATCACAGCTGCCAGTGGGCGGGTCTATAGCGTAAAGTAAAATGAATAAATAAATAATTTAAAAAAACGGCGGGTGGTCTCCCCCAATTTTGATAACCAGCCAGGATAAAGCCTCACAGCTGGGGGCTGGTATTCTCAGGATGGGGAGCCCCACGTTATGGGGAGCCCCCCAACCTAAAAATATCAGCCAGCAGCCGCCCAGAATTGCCGCATCCATTAGATGCGACAGTCCCAGACTTTTCCTGGCTCTTCCCGTTGCCGTGATGCGGTGGCAATCGAGGTAATGAAGGAGTTAATGGCAGCAGCCCATAGCTGCCACTAAGTCCTAGTTTAGTGATGGCGGGCGTCTATATCACACCCCCTCATCACTAAACTGTAAGTGAAAGTAAATAAGCACAAACACCCCTTTATTTGAAATAAAAGACAAAAAAGCTCCCGCTTTCACCACTTTATTAACCCCTAATAACAGCCCTCCAGGTCCGACATAATTCCCAAAATGTCCCACGACGCTTCCAGCTCTGCTACACCTGGCACTCACGGTGAGCGCCATAAACCATGACTGCTCACTGTGAGGGTCAGGACACAAGTGAAGTGAGCCGCCGGGATCAGCGGTGACTTCACTGATGTGCTTTGCAGTGACAGGTGGAGGACTCCAGGTGGAGGACTCGAGCGGTCACTGCACATTAGCTGACTGAAGTCACCACTGATCTTGTACTCACCTTCTCCTGTGAGGCTGCCTCCGGACACTACTCTCCTGCTTCCAGGCCGGCTCATGCATATGCAGTTATGCAGTGCACAGCTGAACCGCAAACAGCAGAGTGCCAAAGGCAGCCGCGCGAGACAAAAGCACGGCCCGGAGACTTCAGCACCACAGACAGCAGGAGCGGGGAGAACTGTGAAATCCCGTAGGGAACAACCTGTGGCAATTCCGCACAAAATCCGCAGCAATACGCAACATACCGCATGCGGATTTCAGTGTGGATTTTTTGCGTTTTTTCATGAGCGGAAATCTTTAAGAGCCTGCGGAATTTTCTTAAGAAAATTCAATTTTCTAGTGTGCACAGGGCCTAAAAGAGTGTTTTATGTGATTTTTTTTTTTTAATATATAATTATTGTATGTTCATGCATATATGATTTTTTTTCTCTTGTATATCATTTTCCTTGTCCACGTATTGTGGAGTTTTTGTATCATATGTGTTTTGTATATTATCTACCCTGTGATAGCACATGTGTTTTTCTGATTAAACTCACCCCTCCCATTGGTAGGAGTGAATTTAAAAGCTTGTGGGTAACATTCGTTTACTCAGGCTTCACAAAGAACGCAGGTGGCGTTCAAAACGTGTAGCCGCACATGGGCTCCCTATTTTGTCCCTTGTAATGACAAGTATTTTTTACGTCCTTTAAAATAAAGCTTGCACAAGATTTTATATTATTCAGGAAGCTGGATTATTTTTTTCTTCTATTTGTCAGGTAGCCTGAAGCATTTGCCTTTCTTAGGGCCCTGTGCCACGTTGGTGCTCTGATTCCAGGGGTATCTGGCTGTACCCTCTCTGGCAACCACTCTCCGATGCCACCTAAGTCACTGCTACACGACCCCATCTGGAGACACGTCTGTCTCCTTCAACTGTCACTACAGGACTCCTCTTTGTCTCTCTCTCTGTCTGTCTCCTCCCCCCGGGTTGTCGTCTAGTGGACTGGACTGGCACCACCCCTGGATGGCCATCCATTGGGTCCCACACTAGTCAGTCACCCCTGATTTTGAGAGCGAAACTGGGAATGTTTATGTGCTTTGATGTTACCGGCACTGGTCTTCCAGGTCCCTGGGGGTAGGCCCTGCATCTTTGACAGGATGCAGTACCTAGTAGTGCCCTGATGGGTTCAGGGGCACTACAGTGGTGATGGTTGTTGTTGCCAGATAGTGGTGGGGGTAGTTGCTGCCAGATGATGATGGTAGTAGTTGCTCACCGATCTTGGTGGGTGTTGCTCCCAGATGGTGGTGGTGGTGGTAGTTTCTCTCAGATGGTGGTGGTGGTGATGGTTCTGGTAGTTGCTGCCAGTTGTTGGTGGTGGTAGTTGCTCTCCGATGTTGGTGGTAGTTGCACCCAAATGTTGGTGGTGGTAGTTTCTCCCAGATGTTGGTGGTTGTAGTTGCTCCCAGATGCAGATGATGGTGGTGGCGGTAGTTGCTTCCAGATTGTGGTGATGGTGGTAGTTGCTGCGAGATGGTGATGATGGTAATTGCTGCCAGATGGTGGTGGTGTTGATATTTGGTGTCAGATGGTGGTAGTTGCTGCCAGATGTTGGTTTTGATGGTGGTGGTGGTTGCTGCCAGATGGAATAATATTCCTACAGTGGAGATAAAATAAACAATAATGTTCATCAAGGGTTATCTGTTCACTAGATATTGATGAGCTGTCGTCAGGATTAGAGCTGATTGAACTCCCCAAAAACTGGGACTGGCGGATCACTGCCAGATTTTAAAAAGAGTCCGATCCGCTCCGGAATCCGGTGCCCATATAAATCAATGGGGACCAGAATCCAGAGATTAAAAACGTTTGTGGAGGGGATAGGGGGTAGGAGCAAGCGCGGCATACTCACTGAGGCGTTGTCATGGTGGCACACTCCTTCCGGGTCACGCTTTTCCCTTCCGCAGCCGACAATTCAATATTCACTACTTTGCCCGCCCACCATGGTGTGCAATTGGTTGTAGTTAGACATGCCCCCATCCTGAGTGGCAGCGTGGCAGCTGATTGCAACCAATCACAGGCGTCAGGAAGGCCGGTGGGTGGGAAAAGCAGTGTATCCCTCGCAAGTGTGACTTTTTTTTTTTATTCAAATAAATAATTAAAAAAAAACGACGTGCGGTCCCCCCCCATTTTCATCCCCAGCCATAACGCCGGCTGGGGGCTGGTATATTCTCAGCCCCCAGCCGCCCGGTATTGCCCCATCTATTAGATGTGACAATCCCGGTACATTACCAGCCCTTCCCGTTGACTTGGTGCGGTGCCAATCAGAGTAATAAGAGGTTAATAGCAGCGCACAGCTGCTACTATACCCTAGGTTTGTGATGGCACAGGCATCTATCAGATACCTGCATCACAAACCTGTAAATGAATGTAAATAAAACACAGACACAGAGAAAAATCCTTTATTTAGAATAAAGTATAAAACGCACACTCTCCTTCACCAATTTATTAACCCCCAACACAGCCCTCCAGGTCTGGCGTAATCCACACGAGGTCCCACGATGACACATCCAGCTCTGCTATATCTGAGAGCAAGCAGCCATAGATAAGACTGCCAGTTCTGACTGTAGTCTATTACTGAGCCGCAATGAGCGATGACTGTCAAAGGCTGGGGGGGGCGCGTCAGCCTGCAACCAATCACAGATGAGAGGATGGCCGGTGGGTGGGGAAAGCAGTGCATTTGTCTGCGCTTCTGTTAGAAGAGTGCTGCTGTGCCGGTGATGTCAGACTCGTGCGGGTCTGCGATGACATCACCCGGCACAGCCTGCAGCTGTCTGAACATGAGCGTGCATGTACCTAGAAACACATGCATGCTCATGTCAGAAGTGTGCGTGGCTGTGCTGCGATGTCAAACTTGCAGGAGTCCCTCACAAGTGTGACTGCGGCCTAAGAAAAACCGCATGCGGCCTTTTTTTTTTTTCATTTAAATAATTTAAAAAAAAAAAAAACGATGTGCGGTCTTCCCTGTTTTCATCCCCAGCCATGATAATGCCGGCTGGGGGCTGGTATATTCTCAGCCCGCAGTGTTGTGAATGTCAGTTATGCTTTAGCTGCTGGGAGGCTCCCTCTTGTGGCCAGGAATGGTTTGGACATAGCATAGACCAGGTGTGTTGAGCAATGGGCGTTTCCATTGCTAACTCTCTGCTTATTTAAATCCTGGTCTGATAGCAGGCTATGCCGGATGTCAGTTCTTTGTTCACCAGCCTGCTTCATTCTGCTCCACACCACATCTACGCCAGATAAGTGCTTTGCTCTTTATTTGTTGTTTGGTTCTTTTACTCTTATCTGAGTTTGTCATTTGCTTTTTATTGTTTTCAGTTTAATTGCATGCAGGGATTTTCCCTCTCAGTTGCTTAGCTGGGAAACTCCCTGCAGTTTTGTTTGGAGTATAGCTCCTATAAGTCCATATGTTTGTGGCTTTTTGAATTTGTAATGATTCAGGTTTTCTGTTCATTGGTATGACAAAAGCGCCTGGTTTAGGACGAAGTGCAGATCGTGTGATCTGAGGGTCTTTTTGTACTATCAGGAATTTGGAATTTTGCAGAGTTTTTCTCTGGCCACCATCAGCCCCTTTCCTGTCCTTTCCTATTTTAGTCAGTGGGGGCCTCACCTTTTGCTAATCCTATCATCTATCTGTGTATTGTGTTTTCCTATGTCACCGCAGTCTTTGAATGTGGGGGGGGGGATTGCTATTCTTTGTCTATTTTCTGAGGCAGAGAGTTATTCATCTTTCCTTCCTTTAGGAAAGCTAGTTCTCCGGCTGGGTTCGCGGTGCACAGGATGTTAGTTCACCCCTCGGCTACTTCTAGTGTTGATGGTTAGTAAGGGGATAGCGGCCAGATTAGTTGCCAATGCTCGTCACCTTTTACCAATGAGTTATGGTGGTCTTCCATGGTTCCGGATCATAACACCGCAGCCGCCTGGTATTGCCGCATCTATTACATGTGACAATCCCGGTACATTACCAGCCCTTCCCGTTGGCCTGGTGCGGTGCCAATCGGGGTAATAACAGGTTAATAGCAGCACACAGCTGCTACTAAACCCTTGGCTTGTGATGGCACAGCCATCTATCAGATACCTGCATCACACAAACCTGTAAGTGAATGTAAATAATCACACACAGAGAAAAATCCTTTATTTGGAGTAAAGTAAAAAAACAAACCCTCCTTCACCACTTTATTACCCCCAACACCCTGCAGCTCCGACGTAATCCACACTAGGTCCCACGACGACACATCCAGCTCTGCTACATGTCACAGCCAGCAGCCATAGAGAAGACTGCCAGCCTTTGACTGAGCCGCGATGAGCGATGACTGCAGCAGAGACTGTTATAGGCTGGGGGTGCATCAGCCTGCAACCAATCACAGAGAAGAGGACGGCCGGTGGGCGGGGAAACACGGAAAGCTGTGTGTATGCGATGGACAGTACAGGAAGTGAATGCGTGACCCTGAAGCAGTGTGCCGCCATAACACTGAGTCTCGGTAAGTATGAAACGCTCACTTATTTTTTCTTTTGCTTATTTTTACTTTAATTGCTGAATCCGGATCGTGCACCTGGAATCCCGCACCCGGGTCAGCCCTAGTCAGGATCTATACCTAATTATCGGCTGCTTTAAGCGTTTCTAGGACCTGATCTACATTTTCTGGTGGTAACAACTATACATTGAATTCAGCTGCATATTGGATCACTACTGAATGTGTTTACATTTAGCCAGAGCTTATAATGGGGGCTGGGTGTTTGACCTCCACTAGTCTGATATAGATGACCTATGCAAGTATAGTTATTCAATATCTTGTGATGTGAAAGGACAACCCTTTTAATAAACAGACAAGCTATATTTCTATGTTTTAAATTATTTACTACATAACTTGCTAGAACTACGAGGATGGCTTATAACTCCTTCATTATTAAGGATGTACTGGTACGTCCTTGGCCAAGTCTGTCGGAGATCCTACCCGCACCTTTTAACACCTTAGATCACCCTGTCAAACTCTGGCAGCACGATCCAATGTACTCCAGAGGGGATCGCAATGCTCATTATTTCCCCATAGGTTGTTTAGCAGAGCTTGCATGGTGAGCTGGCCCGAAGCACCAAGGAAGAGCCGTGTGCTTCTGGGAAATTAACTGTTAGAAAAATAGGATGCTATGTTCAGCTCGATACATAAAGAGGCTAAAGGAGAATAAAAGACACAAAAAGTGCAAGAAAGAAATCTCATGTTGGGCTTGTCTGTACATTAACAATAATTATGCAGATTTATAGCTTTGTCTAAACATTGCCATTGGGGGAATAATGTTTTTGTATGCCCAAATGCATACAAAGAACAGCAGACATAGCAAACTGTTTCAGAGTCCATATTTAAGAAAACAAATAGCAGGGAACCGAAGCACTCAATAAGGGAGGAGAAGAAAATTTGGATGCAAGTGTTTTTTTATTTAGGGTATGTGCGCACGTTGCTTTTTACCTGCTTTTTACCTGCTTTTTTGCTGCTTTTTCTTCTGCGCTGTTTAATGCCAAAATGGATGTGTTCTTCTATTCAAGCAAAGTCTATGGGAATTTGGGTTTCTTGTTCACACTATGTTGTTCAAAATGCTGCCTTTTTGAGGCAGAACTTTGGTCAAAAACTCAGCTTTTCAAAGAAGCAACATGTCAATTGTTTTTGCCATTTGGGTTTTGCACTGCAAAGCTGACTTTTTGACCAAAGTTCTGCCACAAAAAGGCAGCATTTTGAACAACATAGTGTGAACAAGAAACCCAAATTCCCATAGACTTTGCTTGAATAGAAGAACACATCCATTTTGGCATTAAACAGCGCAGAAGAAAAAGCAGCAAAAAAGCAGGTAAAAAGCAGGTAAAAAGCAACGTGCGCACATACCCTTACAACCGACAAATTGCAAAATGTGAACCCTGACACAAAGCAACAAACAAACGTTTTGGTTTATCAGACCTTTCTCAAGGTAGTTGCCTGTGGAGGTAAAGGTATACAGTGACTATACAAGTGCAAAAAAAACAATATTGTAACGTCCGGGTGGTGGAACCTCTGGACCGTACACCGGTTTCTCTTGAGGAGGCAGCCAGGCAGGCCACCCCGCCAGAGGTTCTGGGTGCACGGCAGCCGAAGCACTAATGGTAGGCGGACAGTCCATAGGGGAGCAGGAAAGGTGTACGGAGTTCTGGACGGTGGTCCGGGTGACGAGGCTCAGAGTCCGAGGCCAGGTGGTAAGGTCAGGCGGGATCCGGAACTTGCTGAGCGATGGAACGGGTCACCAAACGGAGCCAGGGACTGGAGACTGGCGGAGCTGCAGAGATGGTGGAACATCCGCCGAAGTCACCGTCAGGGTACGGGAATGAGCGTGGTTCGGAGCGGCTGGCGTGGCAGGACAGGCTCTACAAGACAGGACAGGGTTAATGCAGGCAAAAGCACAAGGCAAAGCAATAGGGGACCTGAACACTAGCTTGCTAAACACATAGAACAGGCCCCGCCCACCAGGAAAGTGATTCTTAATATACCCTGTACCTGTCTATGCAATTTCCTGTTTCTAGGTGCTGGCCCTTTAAGAGAGGGTCAATGACCGCGCGCGCGCCCTAATGCGCATGCACGAGGCCCGGGTGCCAGAAGCCAGAGGAGGGAGCGGTGAGTAGGAAGCAGGAGAGCCGGGCTGAGGCAGAGTAGCCGACGGGCGCCGGGAGCGGGGACCGGGCTGCCTGGGGACCGCAGGCGATGGAGCAGGAAGGCTGTGGAGCAGGGGACCGGGAAGCCTGGCACGGGAGCGGCGGAGCGCGACCTGGGAGCGGGGAAGCGTGGCAGGGGAGCCGGTAAGCAAGGCAGAGGGACCGGGGAGCATGGCAGGGGAGCCTATCAGGGGAGCCGGGGAGCGTGACAAATATATACAAATGTACAATTATATACAAGATAAGTACATACTTATAATAGAGACGCAGGGGCATACGGGTCACAAGGACAGCCGTCAGGGTAGAGAGTAAGTGGAGGGCATCACATTCAGCAGTATGCGGTATCTGACATAAAGGAATAATATGCATGAGAAGAGGCACCAGAATACAATATAGTAAAGTCAGAGCACAGTCCGCTAAATGATGATACAGATGGCAATGGATTCTCTGTTACATATGAGCGGAGGGAGTATAACAATCCTCATCAGAAGTGCCATAAATACATCTGGTAGATATACATGTATACATGACCATATTTCAAGAATAGGGATAATAGTAATCAAGGTAGCAGAACTACATACCAGGATGGTGGTGATATAGTGAATAGACACAGAGGCAAGAAAGCAAGGGGGAGGACGCCTGGAAGAAAAGGTATACGCATTAGAGAATAATAAGCAGCAGAGATAGTGGAGAGGTCCACATGGAGCGGTTTGCATGAATTACCTGCTAGTAGAAGACCATGTGGTGCTGGAACAGCGGTGGCAGTGGTAATGGCAGCGTGAACGTTAAGGGCTGGAGGACGCCATTATAAAGGGAATGCTGTATAAAGCATCACTTCCGGTCTGGCTAGGTACAATGCATGTAGGGAATGTTTCCACTGCGCATGCGCGTGACATCAGCGGTGCAGTGTAAGCGCTAGGCGGGGCTGAGAGTACAAGCGCTGAGCCTGATAGGGGCATAGATGTGTCAATCATGTCACAGGGTATGTGCATGACGTCAGCGGTGTGGTCTGAGGCTGAGCAAGGCTGAGAGCCTAGGCACTGAACATAACGGGAACATATATGTTAATTATGTGTGTATTTGAGTCACAAAGTGTGGGCGTGGTTGCAGCAGTGTGTTGTGAGCACTAGGGATGGGGGTAGAAGCGCTGAGTATATTATGGACATGGGAGTGTCAGTGATGTATGCGTTTGGATCACAGTGTGTGGGCGTGGTATCAGCGATGTATTGTAAGCGCTAGGCAGGGCTGGGAGCAGGAGTACTGAGCCTAATAGGGGCGGTTATGTGTGTGTGTAAAACACAGGGTGTGGGCGTGCCTGAGTTTGCTTAAAGGGCTATGAGCGCACACAGTATAAATATGTTACTGAGCACCATGGCAATGTGGGAGTTGGTGATGGAGCATAGTTACCTGTCAGGAGGCCCAGAGGTGCAGAGGGAGTCTATAGTGGACCGTGAAATAAAAGAAAAGTACACTAGGAGACCTAGAGAAAGAGAAGGGGGAAGAGGTACAGGCGTCAATATAAATGTAAATACATGACAATAAATGGTTAAATAAGGGAAACAATCATAGTAATACAGCTGGTAACTGATCATGCGAGAAAAGTTGTAAATATATCACAATAAATAATACAATGCATGATAAGGGAAAGTCAGGGAACTAGACATGAACCTCATATTCCCGGTTAAGGCCATGGGGTTTGAGGGTTTGGAGGGTATGAATCCAAAAGGACTCCCTCTCCTGTAGTATTTTGATGCGATTGCCTCCTCGTCTGGGGAGACTGACATGCTCAAGCACCTGAAATATCAGTTGTGAGATGGAATGACCAGTTGAGATAAAATGTGCAGGAATAGGCAGAACTGTTTGTTTGCATTGAATTGTCAATTTGTGCTTACTGATGCGGTCCCGGATATGTTGAGTAGTCTCCCCAACATATCCGAGACTGCACAGGCACTTGATGAGATATACAACGTAATTGGAATCGCACGTGAAGTATCCCCGAATGGGATATCTCTTACCAGTCCATGGATAGGTGAAATGATCCCCTTTGGTAATGTGAGAGCACTGTAGGCAGTGAAGATAAGGGAAAGTCCCCTTGCGGCTGGTAGATAAGTAGATTTGTCTAATTGGCGGTTTGGATGAGCCAATATCCGCCCGGACTAGAGAGTCTCTCAAGTTAGGGGGACATTTGAAGCAAAATAGTGGCTTGGTTTGAAACTCGGGGATAGATGGATAGGCCTGGTGTAGAAGGGACCAGTGTTTTAAGATAACAGTTTTAATTAAAGGGGAGAACGGATGGAAGGTGTTAACAAAGGGGATCTTACGGGAGCCCGGTGTCTGCGTGACTTGGGGAGCTGGTTTCACATAGGGGGGGGGGGGTAGCCCCTATTGTGAAATTTTTGGTCCATCTCTGTGTGTCGTAAGTCCCTCAGTGTCGAGTCTGAGACAATTATGTCTACTCGGTAATGCTGTGAGTGTGTTAGGGACCTTTTGATATGCTTAGGGTGGCAGCTCGAGTAGAGCAGGAGACTAATCCTATCCGTTGGCTTGACATAGAGGTCAGTGGATAGAGAGCGATCAGTGTTGATAACAACAGTGGTATCTAGAAAATGGATGGAGTTACTGTCATGATGGAGGGTGAAAGAGATGTTGTCTATGGCGGTGTTGAGATCTGAGAAGAAGGAATCGAGGGATATTACATCACTGGTCCATATGGAAAATATATCATCAATAAACCTCTTCCAGATCATCACTGAGTGGTCAAATTGATGGGTGTAGACAAAACGATTTTCGAAGAAATCCATAAAAATATTTGCGTAAGGGGGCGCAAAGTTCGATCCCATCGCGGTTACCCTGCATTGTAGAAAAAATTGATAACCAAAGAGAAAGAAGTTTTTTGTAAGGACCTCCTCAAGGAGGTTGAGGCAAAATTCCCTCTTAGGGTCAGAGAAATCCGTGTGGAGATGTAGAAAAGTATCAACTGCCCTAAGTCCCTCCGAATGATCAATGCTCGTATGTAAGCTTGATACATCCAGCGTGACCAACAGGCCGTTGTCAGGAATATGAGGGATGGATTTAAGAATGGACAAATATTGTCCAGTGTCCTTTAGGTGAGACCGAATCTTGGGGAAGTGAGGTGACAGGATTTTTTCCAAAGTGATGGACAGGGGTGACAGTATAGAATCAGTGGATGCAACGATGGGGCGGCCAAGAGGGAATGACAGATTCTTGTGTAGTTTGGGTAGTGTATAGAAGACTGGAGTGTTAGGGTGATTATTAATGAGGAAGTCTGCGAGTTTGCTGTCAATAATGGATTTTTGCTGATAGGTCCTGATTTTGTTACGCATAACAGATGAAAACGCAGAGGTGGGATCTTGCGGTAAGGGACAGTTTGTATTGACATCGCTGAGTGCCTCTTCTCATGCATATTATTCCTATATGTCAGATACCGCATACTGCTGAATGTGATGCCCTCCACTTACTCTCTACCCTGACGGCTGTCCTTGTGACACGTATGCCCCTGCGTCTCTATTATAAGTATGTACTTATCTTGTATATAATTGTACATTTGTATATATTGGTTTTTTGCACTTGTATATACTCACTGTATACCTTTACCTACACAGGCAACTACCTTGAGAAAGGTCTGATAAACCGAAACGTTGGTTTGTTGCTTTGTGTCAGGGTTCACATTTTGCAATTTGTCGGTTGTAAATAAAAAACACTTGCATCCAAATTTTCTTCTCCTCCCTTATTGAGTGCTCAGGTTCCCTGCTATTTGTTACTATTTTATTACCCTGCAGCACCTGTACATGTAGCAGTTGCAGCCAGACTTTATCTTTACCATATTTAAGAAAACGACTGATGGCACATTCTATCTTACTAATGTGAACAGGTGCAAACTGAATATGAAACATGGTAACAAAAAGGAGACAGTTGCATACAACAGTGCTAAGCTATATGGGACAATGAATATGGGAATATAGACATGCATTACTGCTATGAAAAAAACATGTAAAAATTGAGATACTTAGCACACAAAATTGGCCAGATTTTATGTGAGCCCAACATACAGCGGCAAGGTGACCTCATCTTTGTTGGGTCCCTATCAAACTAATGCATCTGTTTGCGTTAAAAAATCTACAATTTCTGGGCGGACAGGAACCTGCAATTGGACAATTTGCACCTGGTCACATTAGAAATATACGATATGGCATCATTCTTTTTCTTAGATTACAGGGTCATGCCTTCTGATTGAGCAGTCCTGCTCTTTAGCCTCAGGCAATTTTAATTCTCTTGCTATGTATATGGGGTAATCCTCCCCACCCCGGTATGAAGAGGGGGTAGCTTGTGGGTACAGTATGAGGCCATAGTGAGAAGGGGGAGTGTGATGAGAGGGCACAGTATAAAGGCTGGGTGGTATAAGGGAACATAGTATGAGAGGACAGTGTAAAGAGTGTGCTCAGTATGGAAAGGAGATGGCAGTGTGTGTCATATTTTGTGCAGAGAACACAGTGAGGTCCAATTATTTATTCTGGGGCACAGCCTAGGCATATATTTTCATATAAGTGTATTATAATCATTCTGCTATTTTTAAGGGTATCGTGCCAGGATGTGCTGTAAATGACTGGAGAATATAGAAGTCTGCGGAGATGAGTTGTGGATGTGAAAAGTAATAATGGCATCTGGACAAGAAGAAGAAAATACAGAAATGACTCCGATCCAAGACAATGTAATCTATAAGGTACCTGAATGTGTCCCACTTGCGTATCACTTCAGATGCAATAGCATTGGATGCGATATGGTAATGACCTTCGGCTCCCGTTCTGCTGTGAGCGTCAGCCGACTGTCATGCGATTGTGATCTGATTTTGTGATCGGATGACATCTGTGAAGATGAGGGAGCACTTTCTCCATCTTCTCCGCAGCCTGTCTCTGCGTACATCGTACTGAACTTTGATGACATCTGAGTGCAGTGCGATATTTCCCACTCTTCCATAGACTTGTATGGGTGCGAGTGATGAGAGACTCGCTGCCAAACGCAGCATGCGACGATTCTTTTCTCCTGCCGATATGCCATGAGAAGTCAATTGCAAATGGACACTGCCCTATAGTTTTACAGTGGTGCAAGTCCAGTCCCAAGAAGTATCTCCTTACCATTGTTAAAAGGAATCTGTCACCAGGTTTTTGCTCCCCCATCTGAGAGCAGCATAATGTAGAGACAGAGATTCCAGCGATATGTCATTTACTTAGTTGTTTGCTGTCATTTTGATAAAATACATTTTCCTCTGCTGCAGATCTAGAAGTTGTACTGAGCTCATGAATACAGTTAGGTCCAGAAATATTTGGACAGTGACACAAGTTTTGTTATTTTAGCTGTTTACAAAAACATGTTCAGAAATACAATTATATATATAATATGGGCTGAAAGTGCACACTCCCAGCTGCAATATGAGAGTTTTCACATCCAAATCGGAGAACGGGTGTAGGAATCATAGCTCTGTAATGCATAGCCTCCTCTTTTTAAAGGGACCAAAAGTAATTGGACAAGGGACTATAAGGGTTGCAATTAACTCTGAAGGCGTCTCCCTCGTTAACCTGTAATCAATTAAGTAGTTAAAAGGTCTAGGGTTGATTACAGGTGTGTGGTTTTGCATTTGGAAGCTGTTGCTGTGACCAGACAACATGCGGTCTATGGAACTCTCAATTGAGGTGAAGCAGAACATCCTGAGGCTGAAAAAAAAGAAAAAATCCATCAGCGAGATAGCAAACATGCTTGGAGTAGCAAAATCAACAGTCGGGTACATTCTGAGAAAAAAGGAATTGACTGGTGACCTTGGGAACTCAAAAAGGCCTGGGCGTCCACGGATGACAACAATGGTGGATGATCGCCGCATACTTTCTTTGGTGAAGAAGAACCCGTTCACAACATCAATTGAAGTCCAGAACACTCTCAGTGAAGTAGGTGTATCTGTCTCTAAGTCAACAGTAAAGAGAAGACTCCATGAAAGTAAATACAAAGGGTTCACATCTAGACAGGCCAGAGTTAAATTTGCTGAAAAACACCTCATGAAGCCAGCTCAGTTCTGGAAAAGTATTCTATGGACAGATGAGACAAAGATCAACCTGTACCAGAATGATGGGAAGAAAAAAGTTTGGAGAAGAAAGGGAACGGCACATGATCCAAGGCACACCACATCCTCTGTAAAACATGGTGGAGGCAACGTGATGGCATGGCCATGCATGGCTTTCAATGGCACTGGGTCACTTGTGTTTATTGATGACATAACAGCAGACAAGAGTAGCCGGATGAATTCTGAAGTGTACCGGGATATACTTTCAGCCCAGATTCAGCCAAATGCCGCAAAGTTGATCGGACGGCGCTTCATAGTACAGATGGACAATGACCCCAAGCATACAGCCAAAGCTACCCAGGAGTTCATGAGTGCAAAAAACTGGAACATTCTGCAATGGCAAAGTCAATCACCAGATCTTAACCCAATTGAGCATGCATTTCACTTGCTCAAATCCAGACTTAAGACGGAAAGACCCACAAACAAGCAAGACCTGAAGGCTGTGGCTGTAAAGGCCTGGCAAAGCATTAAGAAGGAGGAAACCCAGCGTTTGGTGATGTCCATGGGTTCCAGACTTAAGGCAGTGATTGCCTCCAAAGGATTCGCAACAAAATATTGAAAATAAAAATATTTTGTTTGGGTTTGGTTTATTTGTCCAATTACTTTTGACCTCATAAAATGTGGAGTGTTTGTAAAGAAATGTGTACAATTCCTACAATTTCTATCAGATATTTTTGTTCAAACCTTCAAATTAAACGTTACAATCTGCACTTGAATTCTGTTGTAGAGGTTTCATTTGAAATCCAATGTGGTGGCATGCAGAGCCCAACTCGCGAAAATTGTGTCACTGTCCAAATATTTCTGGACCTAACTGTATGATGGACTACCTGCATCTCGCCACATAGTCCTCTAATGATAATCTCCTGCTGATTAAACAGTGGTTTTATCAAAACTACACTAAGCAGCTCAGTAAGTGACACATCGCTAGAATCAGTGTCTCTGCACCTTCGTTATGCTGCTCTCAAATTAGGTGGCAAAAACTCGGGGACAGATTCCCTTTAAAAATGCACTGGAAGGTGTAGGTTCATGCAATACATATGTACAGTGGGTCTGACCTGACATTACAATTTCTGTACCATGTACTGATTTTGATTCTGCTGATGTATTTCTGTATTGATGCTGTGTTTCTGAATTGATGGGGTTATATGGATGTATTTCTGTACTGCTGATGGTTCTGATGATGAATTTCTTTACTGATTGTGGTTCTGGTGATGAATCTCTGTATTTCTGATGATAAAGCTCTATACTGCTGGTGGAGGTGATGATGAATTTCTGTACTGCTGGTGGTTTTGATGTTGTGTTTCTGTACTGATGGGGATTCTAATTATGTATTTCTCTACCTCTGGTGGTTCTGGTGCTGTTACTAGTTCTGATCCTGTATACAAGTAACAATTCATAACTTTGTAAGATTACTTTAACATTGATGACCTATTTCGAAGCCCGATCCGGATTTGACCTCTGCTTTGTTTGCGATTTACGTCCTTGCCTGCCGATTCTGTCCCTGTGTTGCATTTCCCGGTTTGACCCTGCCTGACTACTACTCTCATCGGACTGCAGCCTTCCACAGGTAGTGATCACCAAGGCCCTGTGTAATTCCAAATCCCTGTATAGGGGTTAAAGGGTTTCAGGGTTCTAGGAGTCCTGCTTGGTGAGTGGCTTCCTTCTAGCCTATCCATTACAGCCCGTCTGAGTCTCTGGATCAAGGCAGGCCTTACATGTAGGTAGCTTGGTCTCGTATCTATGTAATAAGTTCAATTTTATTACTGTATGTGTCGCGGGCGGTGGGCACGAGCTCACTATGCTCGGGTCCGGAGCTTCTGCTGCTCGGTGGCTCGAGCGGTGGACCGGACCCGGGGACTCGAGCAGCGCTCCTCGCCCGTGAGTGAAAAGGGATGGTTTGTTTGGGGAGAGAGTTCATGACGCCACCCACGTGACGTGGTGATGATGGCACCACCGCTGCTGGTGACGGGGATCCCGGGAGAGATGGTAGGTAGCAGCGAGGATGTTGTCCCCTCCGTGGGTAGGGGGTTGGTGATCCCGGGGCCCGGTGGTGTAACGGGGAGGCTGGATGGCTGGGGTGCAGGGTTGCAAGGACAGCGCGGCGCGGTGCCGGATGGCACTGGTGTACTCACTCAGACAATCAATGACAGAGTCTCTGGTAAACCAAAACGGCCGGATGGACGGGTCCCGCAGCCGGCTGCAATGTTGTTGTTGTGCTCTCCCCGGACGGCTGATGGTGGCTGTCTTTCCCTGCACCTTTTAGAAATGTTCTGACTCCTGTGGTTGCCCACCGGTAGTCCGGCGTATAGGTGCCGTAGGAGCCCGTTTTGCCCGCAGGCGCTGGCCCTTGGATCTCTAGCCTGTGGCGGTGGCTGTATATCCTCTCTGGGTGGACGGTTGCCTTCAATCGGGACTTGGTTGTTAGGAAACTCCTGGGGTTCCTGTCACATTCGGATTTGACTATTGACGGCGGCTCCAAGCCTGGTCGGGGTCCGATGGCCCTGCCTGGCCCTGCCTGTGTGCTTAGCTTCACTCCGTTCCCCGGTCCGGCACCGGCGGGCCGACGCCCGACCCCGGTCCTTACGGCTCTGCGGAGTTCCACCAACTCCTGCAGACGGCCACCACCGTCTGCCAACCTTGCTGTCAGTGCCTGGGCTCCTACCCAGACACCTCAAGTGTTTACTCCTCTCACTTTCACCTCCCAGACTGAACTGACACTTTTCCCGCCTTCAGGCCTGTGAACTCCTCGGTGGGTGGGGCCAACCGCCTGGCTCCGCCCCACCTGGTGTGGACATCAGGCCCTGGAGGGAGGCAACAAGGGTTTTTGTCTGACTGTTGTTTGTAACGCTGTACTCCAAGATGTACAATAGCAGTACAGCGCAGTAATGTGGGACTGAGAGGATTCCTGAAACTATCTGAGAAGGTAGTTAGCTGGTAAACCACTAGGGGGCGTAAAAGTGGAGGAAACGTATGAGCAGAGAATTCCCTAGCAGAGGTAATACTAGTCAAGCCCACCAGATGGCAGTAGAATCATCAGAAAGCCGTGTCACAACATGAGGTCTTGTAAGTACACAAGGGGAAAGTCTAAACGTAGTCAGAGGGAAGCAAATAGTCAGTAGCCGGGAAATCAGAGCCTAGAAGCGAGGGGGAGTAGGAAGACAAGACAGAATTAAGGTAAACAGATAAGGAACGAACAGGGAGACAGCGGGAGAGACACTGATGGAAACAGACAACAGAGGAGGTTAACAGGTCAGGTGAACACGGAGGTCAGGAGGGGGCAGGGCAGACAACAGGTCACTCAAGAGCAGAACACAGCAGAGCCAGAAATATCACTGGCGAAGTCCAAGAGAAACAGTGCCCTAATAAAGCAGCCTGACCTCCAGAACGAGGCAGGAAGGATTAACCCCTAACGTGATTTGCATCAGAAGTGAAAATAAAAAAAAGGCTCAGCTCCAGCTGAGCCAGGAGTCAATCATGACATTGTTACTGTCTAGGGTGGGGGTGTGTATGTTGGTATGTATGTGACTACATGGCTAGTCCAGGGCGTCACATATGTAATAAGCTTGGTTCGGTTCCCATATTTATGGAGTAAGCTTGGTTCCTGTCTGTCTGTCTCTTTCCCTGGCTGGCTGGCTGTCTCTGTCTGGCTGTCTCTTTCCCTGGCTGGCTGTCTCTGTCTGTCTCTTTCCCTGGCTGGCTGTCTCTGTCTGTCTGTCTTTTTCCCTGGCTGGCTGTCTCTGTCTCTTTCCCTGGCTGGCTGTCTCTGTCTGTCTGTATTTTTCCCTGGCTGGCTGTCTCTGTCTCTTTCCCTGGCTGGCTGTCTTTATCTGTCTGTCTCTTTCCCTGGCTGGCTGTCTCTCTCTGTCTGTCTCTTTCCCTGGCTGGCTGTCTCTGTCTCTTTCCCTGGCTGGCTGTCTCTGTCTGTCTCTTTCCCTGTCTCTCTATCCGTCTCTCCACCGATATCATATTACCTCACAGATAAGCTTCTTATATTATAACAATGACCCTCGTTGGTTATAACAACCAATCACAGCTCTTATAAATGACCTGTAGCTCCCAGCTCCAAAGACTTTAATGTAAGGAGTTTTTTTGGTGAATAACTGTAAAGCGCGGTGTTAAATTTTCCCCTCAAAAAATAGTCTGACTATCCCTGAGTCACCTGAGGTGTCTGTGTAAAATATCGTGATTGTAAATGTGACGGTGCGGATTCCTTTAGCGGACATACATACATATACACACACACATGTATATACACACACACACACGCACGCACACACACACACACACACACACATATATATATGTATACAGTGCCTCCAAGTAGTATTGAACCCTCTGCAGATTTAGCAGGTTTGATAAGATGCAAATAAGTTAGAGCCTGCAAACTTCAAACAAGAGCAGGATTTATTAACAGATGCATAAATCTTACAAACCAACAAGTTATGTTGCTCAGTTAAATTTTAATAAATTTTCAACATAAAAGTGTGGGTCAATTATTATTCATTTATTATTCAACCCCTAGGTTTAATATTTTGTGGAATAACCCTTGTTTGCAATTACAGCTAATAATCGTCTTTTATAAGACCTGATCAGGCCGACACAGGTCTCTGGAGTTATCTTGGCCCACTCCTCCATGCAGATCTTCTCCAAGTTATCTAGGTTCTTTGGGTGTCTCATGTGGACTTTAATCTTGAGCTCCTTCCACAAGTTTTCAATTGGGTTAAGGTCAGGAGACTGACTAGGCCACTGCAACACCAGGCCTTGGTTATCTTGGCTGTGTACTTTGGGTCGTTGTCTTGTTGGAAGATGAAATGACGACCCATCTTAAGATCCTTGATGGAGGAGCAGAGGTTCTTGGCCAAAATCTCCAGGTAGGCCGTGCTATCCATCTTCCCATGGATGCGGACCAGATGGCCAGGCCCCTTGGCTGAGAAACAGCCCCACAGCATGATGCTGCCACCACCATGCTTGACTGTAGGGATGGTATTCTTGGGGTCGTATGCAGTGCCATCCAGTCTCCAAACGTCACGTGTGTGGTTGGCACCAAAGATCTCAATCTTGGTCTCATCAGACCAGAGAACCTTGAACCAGTCTGTCTCAGAGTCCTCCAAGTGATCATGAGCAAACTGTAGACGAGCCTTGACATGACGCTTTGAAAGTAAAGGTACCTTACGGGCTCGTCTGGAACGGAGACCATTGCGGTGGAGTACGTTACTTATGGTATTGACTGAAACCAATGTCCCCACTGCCATGAGATTTTCCCGGAGCTCCTTCCTTGTTATCCTTGGGTTAGCCTTGACTCTTCGGACAAGCCTGGCCTCAGCACGGGTGGAAACTTTCAAAGGCTGTCCAGGCTGTGGAAGGCTAACAGTAGTTCCATAAGCCTTCCACTTCCGAATAATGCTCCCAACAGTGGAGAAAGGTAGGCACAACTGCTTGGAAAGGGTTTTGTACCCCTTGCCAGCCTTGTGACCCTCCACAATCTTGTCTCTGATGGCCTTGGAATGCTCCTTTGTCTTTCCCATGTTGACCAAGTTTGAGTGCTGTTCACAAGTTTGGGGAGGGTCTTAATTAGTCAGAAAAGGCTGGAAAAATAGATAATTAATCCAAACATGTGAAGCTCATTGTTCTTTGTGCCTGAAATACTTCTTAATACTTTAGGGAAACCAAACAGAATTCTGGTGGATTGAGGGGTTGAATAATAAATGACCCTCTGAATAAACTTTTCACAATTTAAAAAAAAAAAAAAAAAAAGAAATAACATTCTTTTTTGCTGCAGTGCATTTCACACTTCCAGGCTGATCTACAGTCCAAATGTCACAATGCCAAGTTAATTCCGAATGTGTAAACCTGCTAAATCTGCAGGGGGTTGAATACTACTTGTAGGCACTGTATATATATATATATATATATATATATATATATATATATATATATACAGTTAGGTCCAGAAATATTTGGACAGTGACAATTTTCGCGAGTTGGGCTCTGCATGCCACCACATTGGATTTGAAATGAAACCTCTACAACAGAATTCAAGTGCAGATTGTAACGTTTAATTTGAAGGTTTGAACAAAAATATTTGATAGAAATTGCAGGAATTGTACACATTTCTTTACAAACACTCCACATTTTAGGAGGTCAAAAGTAATTGGACAAATAAACCAAACCCAAACAAAATATTTTTATTTTCAATATTTTGTTGCGAATCCTTTGGAGGCAATCACTGCCTTAAGTCTGAAACCCATGGACATCACCAAACGCTGGGTTTCCTCCTTCTTAATGCTTTGCCAGGCCTTTACAGCCGCAGCCTTCAGGTCTTGCTTGTTTGTGGGTCTTTCCGTCTTAAGTCTGGATTTGAGCAAGTGAAATGCATGCTCAATTGGGTTAAGATCTGGTGATTGACTTGGCCATTGCAGAATGTTCCACTTTTTTGCACTCATGAACTCCTGGGTAGCTTTGGCTGTATGCTTGGGGTCATTGTCCATCTGTACTATGAAGCGCCGTCCGATCAACTTTGCGGCATTTGGCTGAATCTGGGCTGAAAGTATATCCCGGTACACTTCAGAATTCATCCGGCTACTCTTGTCTGCTGTTATGTCATCAATAAACACAAGTGACCCAGTGCCATTGAAAGCCATGCATGGCCATGCCATCACGTTGCCTCCACCATGTTTTACAGAGGATGTGGTGTGCCTTGGATCATGTGCCGTTCCCTTTCTTCTCCAAACTTTTTTCTTCCCATCATTCTGGTACAGGTTGATCTTGGTCTCATGTGTCCATAGAATACTTTTCCAGAACTGAGCTGGCTTCATGAGGTGTTTTTCAGCAAATTTAACTCTGGCCTGTCTATTTTTGGAATTGATGAATGGTTTGCATCTAGATGTGAACCCTTTGTATTTACTTTCATGGAGTCTTCTCTTTACTGTTGACTTAGAGACAGATACACCTACTTCACTGAGAGTGTTCTGGACTTCAGTTGATGTTGTGAACGGGTTCTTCTTCACCAAAGAAAGTATGCGGCGATCATCCACCACTGTTGTCATCCGTGGACGCCCAGGCCTTTTTGAGTTCCCAAGCTCACCAGTCAATTCCTTTTTTCTCAGAATGTACCCGACTGTTGATTTTGCTACTCCAAGCATGTCTGCTATCTCTCTGATGGATTTTTTTCAGCCTCAGGATGTTCTGCTTCACCTCAATTGAGAGTTCCTTAGACCGCATGTTGTCTGGTCACAGCAACAGCTTCCAAATGCAAAACCACACACCTGTAATCAACCCCAGACCTTTTAACTACTTCATTGATTACAGGTTAACGAGGGAGACGCCTTCAGAGTTAATTGCAGCCCTTAGAGTCCCTTGTCCAATTACTTTTGGTCCCTTTAAAAAGAGGAGGCTATGCATTACAGAGCTATGATTCCTAAACCCTTTCTCCGATTTGGATGTGAAAACTCTCATATTGCAGCTGGGAGTGTGCACTTTCAGCCCATATTATATATATAATTATATTTCTGAACATGTTTTTGTAAACAGCTAAAATACTGTCCAAATATTTCTGGACCTAACTGAATATATATATATATATATATATATATATATATACACACTCAGATTTATACGTATATTAGATATACACATATGGCTGACGATTCTGGGGCTCATCATTTTGATGACCCAAAAAACGGTGCATGCAGTTTTTTTTCGGGATGTCAAAATGACGACTAGCGGTTAATGTTTGGTGAGGACTGTTTGCAGAATTGGAGATTTTCCAAGAATGATGGTGGACTGTGGAAGGTTCGAGGGAGAATCTCAGCTCACCCGGTAAATGCATCACCGGGGTCCTTTCTCTGGGGGACGGTGCAGGGAGGTCAGCTCCGTGTTCAAAGAGGCAAAGTCCAGCAATAGAAAAAAGTTGTTTCCAGCATCACGTCCAAGAAATGAGGTTCAACACAGTAACAGAGACGTCCGGCACCACCAAATCACGTATAAAACTCCACAATATATGGAAATAGCCCAACCATATAGAAAACATTCCAGCCGCTCACCGTAAGGTCACATAAGGGTGGCGCTCAACAAAGGAGATAAGACATAAGGTTAAAAAACAATTTTATTCCATAACTTGTGCAAATCTAGCAGGATATGTCTAAAGGGTGTTTTACACGCTGCGACATCGCTAACAATATATCGTCAGGGGTCATGGTGTTTGTGACGCACATCCAGAGTCGTTAGTGACATTGCAGCGTGTGACAGCTAGGAGCGACGATCAACGATTGCAAAAACGTCAAAAATTGTTGATCGTTGACATGTCGCTCCTTTTCATAATTTCGTTGCTGCTGCAGGTACGATGTTGTTCGTCGTTCCTGCAGCACCACACATCGCTACGTGTGACACCGCAGGAACGACGAACATCTCCTACCTGCATCCACCGGAAAAGAAGGAAGGAAGGAGGTGGGCGGGATCTTCCGCCCGCTCATCTCCACCCCTCCGCTTCAATTGGACGGCTGTGTCGCTGTGACGCCGCATGAACCGCCCCCTTAGAAAGGAGGCGGTTCGCTGGCCAGAGCGACGTCGCAGGGAAGGTAAGTCTGTGTGACGGGTGTAAGCGATGTTGTGCACCACGGGCAGCAATTTGCCCGTGTCGCACAACCGATGGGGGCGGGTACGCTCACTAGCGATCTCGCTAGCGAGTTCGCAGCGTGTAAAGTGCCCTTAAGACTAAGAACCTCTTTTAGGTTTGGAACGTGTAAGCCATTGTTTTATACTTCATGGACGTCCATCCAACCTAGTGTTGGTTTTAACCTTATGGAATAAAATTGATTTTTAACTTTATTTCTTGGACGTGATGCTGGAAACCACTTTTTTCTATTGCCGAAGGTTCAAGGGGTAGAGGCGGAGCTGTACTGGAGGCGGAGTCTGAATGGGACCCGAAATTTTTGGCAGTATGGGGCCCTGAAATTCCTGGTGGCAGCCTGGGCAAGACGTGCTAGCAACATACAGGGTGCGGCACGGCTGCCCACCTGTCTGCCGAAGAGGAGCATCCTCTGTAATGGTGACGGCGTTGTTGCAGGACACGCTGGAGTCCAGCAGCCTGAAGAATGGAGACGGATCGGTTGCCTGTTCTGTGGACGTGCCTGCTGACCTGTTCACTGGCAGCAGACAATGGAGGCACACTATGTGAAAGGGGGGGGGCGAGGGTGTCTTCTATCAAAGTGTTCTGTGGCATCTGATCTATGTAGTTTCAATCCTCCATTCCCAATCCATATACTGTGTATGTATAGATTGGGAATGGAGGATTGAGACTCCATGGGTGAAACGCTCCAGCACACTGTACCCAACTGGCCCTCCCTCCATCTTGGATATTTCCAATGTCTGCCT
This sequence comes from Anomaloglossus baeobatrachus, assembly GCF_048569485.1. NCBI lineage: Eukaryota > Metazoa > Chordata > Amphibia > Anura > Aromobatidae > Anomaloglossus > Anomaloglossus baeobatrachus. The sequence continues at coordinate 481,599,403 of NC_134354.1, read as the reverse complement.
CCACATACTGTGTTTGCCCCTCCATCAGGATATTCTGCATGTATCACGATATATGTAGTGGATATAACGGAGGAACACACAGTGTGTAGGCTGGGGACATCTGCCCCATGTAGTTTCAGTTCACACCAATCCCATACCTCATATACTGTATATTTTCACTACTACAATAAGGCCGGGTGCACATGTGCCTCCCCCATGTCAGCAACCGGGCTGCTAGTATCCGGATCCGTGGTGGCTCGAGGGGCGTCTGGACCCGGGGGTTGTGCGGCCACTCAAATAAAGGGGGGGGTTATTTACAAGGGAAGTTGTAGAGTTCGTGATGCCACCCGTGGTGTGTGGTAATGTGGAGTACCACCGCTGCGGTTGGGAGTACCTGGGGGCAATGGAGTGGGGCAGCCGGATGTAGGAACCCTCCACGGATAGGGGCAGATAGGGGGAATGCCCCGGGACTCGGTGATGGTGTTCGGGGGGTGCCATGGGGAGCGAAGAGGGACACTTTCGTACTTACATAGTCCATAAAGGTGACATCGACAACTGGGTAAACCAAAGTTCTGGACACCGCTGCCGCTGAGGGGAGCTAGTTTAGATCCCGTCCCCGGTGTTGCCTGATGATCTGTGACCTTCTCCCTGGCACTTAATTTACTTCTTAGTTGTCCCTGGTAGCGTAAAACTAATCGGGTCCTGCTCCCTAGTGTGACTAACTGTGGGAGCTTGCTCTCAGGGTTCACGCTTGGGATTTCTGGACCGTTTTGGTGGAAAGTCCTATCCCCCTCGTTGCACTAGTACCCAAATTTTGGAACGGGTGGAGAGCGGATCTTGAAGGCTCCATTCTCGTCGGGTAAATTGTCAGGTTGCCTGAAGCTACTCCCTGACCTAGGGTCCATGTACCCCGTCGTGCCCTGGTCCCAGCCCGGTGATGGTACAAGACCACCAGCTGTCCTCCTCGACAATTCCTTGCCCTTTGTCATGATCCCCTGTGACCGGGGGTACAGCTCCTACTAGGCCCAGACCACCGTCTGCCACCTCCTTCGCTTCCAAGGAGCCCGGCTCCTGACCTCCTCTCTCAAACTCCACTTCACTCACTGACCTACTCCTTACACTCCTGACCTCCCCTTACCAACCCCCCAAGTGGGTGACCCTATTCCACTCAGGCCGTCCACTGGTGTGTCTGGTGGGTGTGGTTCAGAGTGTTCCTAGGATTTTAATTGGCTGTTGTAGGCAACACTGTGTAGATGGGGACCCATAACCAAGGAGTAGGTGGATATTGCACAGAAGAGCAGATTGCACAATACCCTGTGACAACCTGATTGGCCAGGGCGTCACATTCCCCCTTGGTTAAACGTAGCTCGTCCTCGAGCTACAGGACATCAGAGGTTTATTTTTTTATATTTTTTTTTTAACTGTAAAAGTAGAAAAAGACATTTTCATTTACAATATACTTCCCAAATTAGGGGGGCTGGACACTTTAACGTCATCACTTTAGAGTTCATCATTCCAACGGTGGAACGCTACCGGTTTCAGTAGTAGTAGAGGCTCAACCTGCTCCGTTGCAGCCTCTTCCTGCAACAGTCCAGTCCCAATGTCCCGGATCCTATTAACCCGCCACCCAAACAACCTGACCCCCTGCAAACCAATTCTGGGTTCATGACCAGGTTAAGGTCCCGGGTGTTGCAATAGACGACTCTAGTGAAAGTCCTGAGCAACCTGGTAGCCGTTGCACCAACCCCGCCGGGGCCTCCTGGTGCCGTCTACCAGCACTGCACTGTGCAAGGCCCTGGTGGCCTTTTCCCTGGAACAAAGGGTGGGAAAAGGTTCAACAAGGAGGGCACAGTCTACTTATAGCATAACTTTCATGTCACGTTCCATCAGGAACCCTTCAGCCGGTCCCCAACAGCCTCCTTCATTTAGAACACTGGAGAACGTTCAACAAAGATGACAGTCCACACAAAACCTTAAAACTTGCAGGTTCCGGTCCCTTTAACGTCAGGCACCTCCTGCTGGACACACTCTTGCAAAGTTCCCTGGTAAACCACAGCGACGACATATGGGCACCACCACATCCATGGTATCGACTGAGATCTCTTCATCTGAAGTGGACTCTGCTTTCACCTCCATTATCTCCAATGCCTGTAATGCTTGTGATGACAGAGACAGTCGACAACCGTTTCCTTCAAAACGTGGCACTCATGCAGCTTCTGGGGTACTGGAACCTGAATCGCCTTCCTCCATCTCCTCCGGTTCCAAGTCCACGGTAACCGGGTCAATCTGCTCAGAGGCCGCGGACTGGTCATCTCCATCAGGGGTCGAGGGATCCGCTGCCGGTGTTGCGGGCAACGCCTTGGGGTCAGCCGTGGCAGAGGGCAGAGACGACGGCGCCTGCGTGCTTGCCGTGAGCGGGAACGACTTGGATCCAACAGCTGCATCGGCTGGATTAGTGAAATCAACTGGGACTGGATAACCGCTTACCCACTCCTCTCGTGGGACTCCAATCAAACGGGTTTGCACCGCCATGGCCATCCTCCGCATCTCTGTCTGTGTAGCTGCTCCGGGAGCTGTACCCTCTGCTGAACAGCTGCTCCTTTCTGCCATCCTGACTCTGCGCTGTCCAGGAATGTTATCGCAGAGTCCTGGCATCCCTGCTTCTCTTCTGTTGCTGCTACATGCCGTCACGCCCCCTCTGTTTTCGCTCAGCACTCTTCTAGATGTATTTTAATTGGCTGTTGTACTCAACACCGTGTAGTTGGGAACCCATAGCCAAGGAGGAGGTGGATATTGCACAGAAGGGCAGATTGCACAATACCCTGTGACGACCTGATAGGCCAGGGTGTCACACACACATTGAGTACTTGGTGAATTTTTTACAAATATGGAGGTAAAAAAAAAAAAAGTCACCAAATACTGAAAGTGCACACATGGCCTTACAAATAATGAGTAGAGTTGAGCGCGGTTCGTGGTTCGAGGTTCTCCAGTTCTAGGCTCGAGTGATTTTGGGGCCTGTTCTAGATCGAACTAGAACTCGAGCTTTTTGCAAAAGCTCGATAGTTCTAGAAACGTTCGAGAACGGTTCTAGCAGCAAAAAAACAGCTAAATCCTAGCTTGGTTTCTGCTGTAATAGTGTAAGTCACTCTGTGAATCACACTATTATGACATTTCAGTGTATAGTGTGCGTGAACAGCGCCTTCAGATCACTGCTGTTTCTATAATGGCGATCGCCATTTTTTTTTTCCTTGTCTTCCTTCCCTAAGCGCGCGCGTGTAGTGGGGCGGGCCAGCATGTCAGCCAATCCCAGACACACACACAGCTAAGTGGACTTTTAGCCAGAGAAGCAACGGCATGTGTGATAGGATGTCCATATCACATGTCCCTGCATTATAAAACCGGACATTTTCCTCCAGGACGCCATTATCTGCCTTCTGCGTCTTTGGTGTCAGACATCACTGTCGCAGCTCCGTCCTCCTGAGTCCTATCGCCGATACAGCTGTATGCGCTGCATACACAGCGTTAGACAGCTTAGGGAGAGCACTTTCTAGCAGTCCTTTTAAGGGCTCAAACCGGCAGGGTCAGAGAGCCATAGGTGACAGGTCCTGAAAACAGAGACAGCGTCTGTGTAGCCAAGGTCAGGGATTTCGTCGCTGCATTTCACCATTAGGAGGGAATAGAAAGGCAGGCTTCCATTCCTCTACCCAGAGCCCCACAATCCTGCCACTGTACCCTCTTGTCCTCTGCACACTCCAACTCATTATAACTAAGCCATTATACTAGCAAACACTCAGTGTACCTAGTGGCATCCTAAACGTGGCTATTGGACTTTGCTATAGTCCCACTAGTGCAAAGACATTTGCAGAGCACGTCTGCCTGCATTGCAGACTCCAACTCTTTTTAACTAAGCCATTATACTAGCAAACAGTCAGTGTACCTAGTGGCATCCTAAACGTGGCTATTGGACTTTGCTATAGTCCCACTAGTGCAAAGACATTTGCAGAGCATGTCTGCCTGCATTGCACACTCCAACTTTTTTAAACTAAGCCATTATACTAGCAAACACTCAGTGTACCTAGTGGCATCCTAAACGTGGCTATTGGACTTTGCTATAGTCCCACTAGTGCAAAGACATTTGCAGAGCACGTCTGCCTGCATTGCACACTCCAACTTTTTTAAACTAAGCCATTATACTAGCAAACACTCAGTGTACCTACTGGCATCCTAAACGTGGCTATTGTACTTTTGTCTATTCACACTATTGTAAAGATATTTGCAGCACGTCTGCCTGCATTGCACACTCCAACTTTTTTAAACTAAGCCATTATACTAGCAAACACTCAGTGTACCTAGTGGCATCCTAAACGTGGCTATTGGACTTTGCTATAGTCCCACTAGTGCAAAGACATTTGCAGAGCACGTCTGCCTGCATTGCACACTCCAACCTTTTTAAACTAAGCCATTATACTAGCAAACACTCAGTGTACCTAGTGGCATCCTATACGTGGCTATTGGACTTTTGTCTATTCACACTATTGTAAAGATATTTGCAGCACGTCTGCCTGCATTGCACACTCCAACTTTTTTAAACTAAGCCATTATACTAGCAAACACTCAGTGTACCTAGTGGCATCCTAAACGTGGCTATTGTACTTTTGTCTAGTCACACTATTGTAAAGATATTTGCAGCACGTCTGCCTGCATTGCACACTCCAACTTTTTTAAACTAAGCCATTATACTAGCAAACACTCAGTGTACCTAGTGGCATCCTAAACGTGGCTATTGGACTTTGCTATAGTCCCACTAGTGCAAAGACATTTGCAGAGCACGTCTGCCTGCATTGCACACTCCAACTTTTTTAAACTAAGCCATTATACTAGCAAACACTCAGTGTACCTAGTGGCATCCTAAACGTGGCTATTGTACTTTTGTCTATTCACACTATTGTAAAGATATTTGCAGCACGCCTGCCTGCATTGCACACTCCAACTTTTTTAAACTAAGCCATTATACTAGCAAACACTCAGTGTACCTAGTGGCATCCTAAACGTGGCTATTGTACTTTTGTCTAGTCACACTATTGTAAAGATATTTGCAGCACGTCTGCCTGCATTGCACACTCCAACTTTTTTAAACTAAGTCATTATACTAGCAAATACTCAGTGTACCTAGTGGCATCCTAAACGTGGCTATTGGACTTTGCTATAGTCCCACTAGTGCAAAGACATTTGCAGAGCACGTCTGCCTGCATTGCACACTCCAACTTTTTTAAACTAAGCCATTATACTAGCAAACACTCAGTGTACCTAGTGGCATCCTAAACGTGGCTATTGTACTTTTGTCTATTCACACTATTGTAAAGATATTTGCAGCACGTCTGCCTGCATTGCACACTCCAACTTTTTTAAACTAAGCCATTATACTAGCAAACAGTCAGTGTACCTAGTGGCATCCTAAACGTGGCTATTGGACTTTTGTCTAGTCACACTACTGCAAATCTATGTGCAGCACCTCTGCATGACACCCTCCTGCTCTGTTTTTAATAAGCTATAATGATAGCAAAAAATACTGCCATTTAGTAGCATCATAGAACTGGCTGTTGTATTCCATTAGTGCCCCACTGGTGACAAGCTATTTATAGCACCTCTACATGACACCCTCCTGCTCTGTTTTTAATAAGCTATAATGATAGCAAAAAATACTGCCATTTAGTGGCATCATAGAACTGGCTGTTGTATTCCATTAGTGCCCCACTGGTGACAAGATATTTATAGCACCTCTACATGACACCCTCCTGCTCTGTTTTTAATAAGCTATAATGATAGCAAAAAATACTGCCATTTAGTGGCATCATAGAACTGGCTGTTGTATTCCATTAGTGCCCTACTGGTGCCAAGCTATTTCTAGCACCTCTGCATGACACCCTCCTGCTCTGTTTTTAATAAGCTATAATGATAGCAAAAAATACTGCCATTTAGTGGCATCATAGAACTGGCTGTTGTATTCCATTAGTGCCCCACTGGTGACAAGATATTTATAGCACCTCTACATGACACCCTCCTGCTCTGTTTTTAATAAGCTATAATTATAGCACAAAATACTGCCATTTAGTGGCATCATAGAACTGGCTGTTGTATTCCATTAGTGCCCCACTGGTGACAAGCTATTTATAGCACCTCTACATGACACCCTCCTGCTCTGTTTTTAATAAGCTATAATTATAGCACAAAATACTGCCATTTAGTGGCATCATAGAACTGGCTGTTGTATTCCATTAGTGCCCCACTGGTGACAAGCTATTTCTAGCACCTCTGCATGACACCCTCCTGCTCTGTTTTTAATAAGCTATAATGATAGCAAAAAATACTGCCATTTAGTGGCATCATAGAACTGGCTGTTGTATTCCATTAGTGCCCCACTGGTGACAAGATATTTATAGCACCTCTACATGACACCCTCCTGCTCTGTTTTTAATAAGCTATAATTATAGCACAAAATACTGCCATTTAGTGGCATCATAGAACTGGCTGTTGTATTCCATTAGTGCCCCACTGGTGACAAGCTATTTATAGCACCTCTACATGACACCCTCCTGCTCTGTTTTTAATAAGCTATAATTATAGCACAAAATACTGCCATTTAGTGGCATCATAGAACTGGCTGTTGTATTCCATTAGTGCCCCACTGGTGACAAGCTATTTATAGCACCTCTACATGACACCCTCCTGCTCTGTTTTTAATAAGCTATAATTATAGCACAAAATACTGCCATTTAGTGGCATCATAGAACTGGCTGTTGTATTCCATTAGTGCCCCACTGGTGACAAGCTATTTCTAGCACCTCTGCATGACACCCTCCTGCTCTGTTTTTAATAAGCTATAATGATAGCAAAAAATACTGCCATTTAGTGGCATCATAGAACTGGCTGTTGTATTCCATTAGTGCCCCACTGGTGACAAGCTATTTATAGCACCTCTACATTACACCCTCATGCACATTTTGCTACGCTAATGTTATAGCAAACTCATGGAATTCATTGATGCATTTCATAATTCGGAGGGATAGAAAGTCAGGCTTCCTTTAGCTTTTCCTTCTGTTCATAGACAGCATCTCCAAGAGCAATTTCCCCTCCACGTCTAAGTGTGGAGAGGCAGCTAGTGCGCATGCGTGTGCCGATTTACCCCAGCTGCAGCCTAATTACAGTGTTTCGCCTAGTGAGTATGCTCAGCCTGACTGTGTTATTCCTGACGCTAAGTCTTCATTTCGGGATACAGCGCATGCTCCCACACTAAGTGTGAAAAGCCTCTTTGCACAGGTGCTTGCATTCCGTGCCGGGTCTAAGTCCTGTTTTGTGCCTAGACACCATGCTAAAGCTGATAGTCTTTTTTCAGAGACTGTATTTCATGCTACTGAGCATGCTCAGGCACTTACTGCATCAGAGACTAGGTCCGGTAATGAACTCTTTGGCCCTGCCCCTGATGTGGGGGTCCCATATAGACCACAGGGCATCAGGTGTCCTCCCAAATGGCTTGCAGAGGCCCACCCCTATGACTTGTCACCGCATTATTGATGGTCAGACGATGACTGGTGAGGTGTTTGGGTCATGGCAGCCATGAGGTCATCATTGAAGTTGCGGTTCCAAATAGGACGCTAGTTATGCCACTCATGACGTGTCACTCTACTTTTGTCTCCAGGAGGTGCATTGTGGTTCACCCTGGTTTGGGGCGGACCCAGGTTATAAAAGGGGCTGGAGCCAACAAGGAGGTGCGCAGTCTTCTATTATGCTACGAAAGAGCACACCTCCATGTGTTGAACCCATTGCGGCTTTAGGCCAGAGGTAGGCAGGGATAGGGTGTCGATGCAGGCCACCACCACAGTTGGTAACGCAGAACGGTTAAGACCAGCTCCTGTCCTACCACTCCTGCTTGTGCAGCCCAGTGGCATTAACAGGCCTGCTGCTGCTGATGCGCCTGCTGTCCACAGGTGTGCCCCTACGCACACGGTCAGCGTACTCAATGGCCCCTGTGTTGTTAACAGTGAGTTCCTGGGCTGGGTGGGCATGTGGACCCTGTGACGCTAACAGGGCTCACAGTCTCCAGATCCGAATGGCGTCTAACTCGGTTCAGGCTACTATTAGTTTCATAGCCACACAGCTCTGTATCCTCCACCAAACCTTCCAGTTGCCAACCTCTCCTTTTCCAACTGGGAGCACGGTGGACACTGACTGCTGATGGGGATATATACCTTTCTCTTTCTTTTCTTATTAATTTTCGTTATATAGCGGTAACATAGTATATACCACTTTATCCAAATCTGCCAGTCCCACTGTAACAGATGGTGTTTCTTCAGCAAATGTTACTGTTGCTTAACCACCAAATCCACGGACCAAAACTTTTTTCCCCTTTCCAACACACCTGTTCCCCTTTCCACCAGCATCTGTCGTTTTTCAACTCATTTTGGTATATGACCAAAAGTGCAACTCTGCAGGGACACCGTACTCAACGCCATCTCAGCACAGCAGCCATCCCTCGGTCCCTCCGATGTGGACAAGTAAAAGACCATTTCCTCCTATCCATGACAAAGCGTTGAGATTCACTCTGTGCAGCACTGGTGTTTAGTGGAAAAGTAGATCTAAGATTGCGTACCACATTCTGCAGATACTCCTGTATACGTGCGTCCATTTCTATGGCAGGAATTATTTCGCCAAATTTTGTCTTGTACCGGGGATCTAACAGTGTGGCAACCCAGTATTCAGGATTACTTCGAATTCGTACAATCCGAGGGTCATGTAGGTAGTGCAGCAAGAAGGCGCTCATGTGTCTTGTGCATCCAGGAGGACCAAGTCCTTGGTGTGTTGGTGGCAGAGAGGTGAGAATCGTGCCTCCTTCCTCTGCCCTCTCCCCACAACCGAAATGTGAGCAAGCTCTCACTCATCTGCTGAGTCTTCCATGCCCATCGCCAGTTCGTCCTCCATTTCTTCATGGGCTCCTGCACTTTCATCAACACTTTTTGCTGATACTATGCGCCCTTGTTAATCCCTCTCCCTCACCATGAATGCCGCATAGGTGCCGCTGACCATCTGGACCTCGTAGATCTTGTTATCCCTTCCGCATATGACTCCTCCTGTACTTCCTCCCCTTCCTCTTGTCCCAACACCTGACTCCGAATAATAATTACAGTGTGCTCCATCATATAGATGACCAGAATTGTCACTCTGAGAATGACATTGCCAGTGCTAAACATCTTCGTCGACATTTGTAAACTGTGTAGCAGGGTGCATAGGTCCTTGATCTGACACCACTCCAGCAGCGTGATCTGCACCACCTCTTGATCAAGTTATCCCAGGCTATATGTCATACCGTATTTCAGCAGGGCTCTGCGGTGCTGCCACACACGCTGCAACATGTGCAGATTCTAATTCCTGCGTGTCGGAACATCGCATTTCCGGCGTTTAACTGCCAGACCCTAAGACTTCTGGAGTGATGAAAGTTGTTGAGCTGCTGTGTGCGCACGATGGAAGTGAGCACATAGCGAGCGTGCCCGTTGCACAAGGCCATGTAGGCCGGGATGGTGTTTGAAAAATTGCTGGAGAATTCGGTTCAACACGTGAGCCATACAAGGCACGTGTGTCACATTGCCCTGACGATGGCCCGCAGCCAGGTTTGCATCATTGCCGCACACGGCTGTTAAGTCACCAACGGAGTCTGCTCCGTCAATTTGTACTCCGGTCGCCAGGTGACAACGTGTTCCTTTCATGAATAGTGCTGATGATGGGAGAGGAGTCGATGCCAGCGGCGCAGGTGGACGCAGGTTATGCTCACCCACTGGGCTGCATTACCTTGACAGATGCAGAATCTCTGGCTGAATGTAGCTGGTGGGTATCTCACAGATGAAATACCATCATTCAGCTACAACCAATGGGAAGACACCACACCCTTGTTTATGCCCATCCTGTCTGCAGACCACTGCCAGACATAGCTATGACCTCTGGTTACTTTTACCCCCAGTTCAGTTTTATGATTTTGTGTGCTTGTTACCTGACTACTTTTCCTGCTTGCTGTTTATGTACCTTGTTGGCCGATCCGCATTTCACCTCTGCTTGTTTTCTGATTAAGTCCTGGCCGTCCCATTCTGTTCCTGTTCCTCAATTAATGTTTTGACCCTGCCTGACTACTATTCTCTGGAACTGCAGCCTTCCACAGGTATTAATCACCTTGGGCCCTGTGCAATTCCTAATCCCTGTATAGGGGTTAAAGGGTTTCAGGGTTCTAGGGGTCCTGCTTGGTGAGTGGCTTCCCTCTAGCCTATCATTAACAGCCCATCTGAGTGTGTGGATTAAGGAAGGCGTTACACCGTGCTCTCTGCAGAAGGCCATGTGGTCCAGGATAGTGCTTTAAAAATTGCTGGACAACCAGGTTCAACACGTGAACCACACAAGCCATGTGTGTCACATTGTCACAGCGAAGGGCCGCACCCATGTTTGCATCATTGTCGCACCCCGCCTTCCCTGGCTGCTGGTTGAGTGGAGACAACCATTGATGAAACTCGGTATCCAGAGCTAACCGTCCACAACTTCTCAGCGGTGTGACTCACATTTCCCATACATTTCAAAGTAAAACTTTGACCGCCTGATGGCATTGAGCTCTGCTGCCAGCATAGTAAGGAGGTGTGTGGTAGTCCTTGTGCGCAGTTACAAGGAAGGGTGGCCTGACCACACAGGGTTTGCGCCAAGGTGGAGGACCCACACGAGGTTGAAGAGGCAGAAGCAGTGTATTAACTTCTACATACAGAAGAAGGATTGAAACAACTCGTGGGGACGGCAAGACTTGGACAGCAGACCTGTTACGGTTGCTGCGAGCACTGGAGACTATGTCCAGATTTCTTGCTACTGCACATGTGCGAGCGCTGGAGACTAAGTCCAGATTTCTTGCTACTGCACATGTGCGAGCGCTGGAGACTAAGTCCAATCTTGGAGCCATTGCACATGTGCGGGTGACATCATCGCTGACAAGAGGTCACATGTCTCTGACACCTTCTATGCCGATTGGTCGCTGGTCATGTGCTTGTGACGTCTTGCTCGGTGATAGGCCAGCATGACGTCACTCCTGTCGTTCTGGCAGCGGATTGGCTCTGGTGTCCTCCATCTTGGATGAGGCACAGAGTCTATATAAGACCCTGACACACGCCGCATGGTGCTCAGTCCTCTTGGTTCATGCATATGAGTAGACGCTCTGTGCGCGTTCCTCTAGGCATTCCTCTGTCTATGCTAGGTGAGCGCTACCGGCAGGGTAGCGTTCTTATACCTTACAGCTTCGGCTGCTGTCCGTATCCTTTTCTCTTAGGGGAGCGGACATAGGCAGGTGCCTGAGGCACATGGTCTGGCTGGGCCTTGTGATTCTACTCGTAGGTGGACGTTGCCGCTAGGGTAACGTTCCTTATACTGCGTCTGGCAGTTGTTCGTATCCTCGCACACTAGGGGAGCGAACAGAGGTAGGAGCTTTGTGCGGCTTACGCTGCTGTTCGTCTCTTTTGCACCACTAGAAGAGCGGACCTAGGCAGGTGCCATATCTAGTGGTTCGTGTCCTCGCACACTAGTGGAGCGAACGCAGGTAGGAGCTTTGTGCGGCTTACGCTGCTGTTCGTCTCTTTTGCACCACTAGAAGAGCGGACCTAGGTAGGTGCCATTTCGCACACATTGCCTTTGTCTCTGTGATTATTAACAGAGATCATTCCACACACCCTCCAAGTAAGGGAGGAATTGCTTTACTTACTTATTATATCCTTCTGTGAGTTAACAGAGGTATTGCACTCTGCCATAGTCTGCAGCAAAGTCTTTGCACGGTGGACCCTGACTGTCTGATACTCCTTTCAGTTATTATCAGACAGCCCCCCGTAACAAGACCCTTCTCCATCTCTCACCATAGTTTGCCAGTGCCCAGTCAGTGACATGTAATGACCCTGTCTATGCTTACTGGTCCAAGTATCTGTGTTGAAATGCACCCTGTCGCACACAGAGTTTCTCAAGGAAGTGGTGATGTTGTGTGCGACATGCTGGTGTAGCGCGGGCATGCTGTTCTTGGAGAAGCAGTGGTGATTGGGCATCTTGTACTGGATCACAGCGACAGACATAAGGTCTCTAAAATCCTGTGTGTCCACTAGGCGGAAAGGCAGCATTTCGGTAGCCAACAGCTTACAGAGGGATAGAGTCAACCTCTTCGCTTTGTCATGGGTCGCAGGAAGTGGCCTTTTATTTGACCACATCTGAGGGACAGAGATCTGGCTGCTGTGTGTAGACGGTGTTGAGTAGGGTGTCCCTGGAAAAATGCAGGTTTGTGAGGAAAGTGCAGGCGGAGACATGATGTTGCCTTCATCCAACGTTGGTGCTATCGATGTCTGAGAGAGCTGTACACACTCACTTGTTTCCCCTTCCAAACCAACTGACGACCTACCAAGCAAACTGCCTGTTGCAGTTACAGTGGTGGAAGTTGTGGGTGGAAAAACAGGTGTGACAGCTGTCCCCACAGTCCTAGAAGATGACGAGTGCGCGGATGCACTGGAAGGGGCAGGCGGTGGATGGTTCGCTCCGCTAGGCCGCATTGCAGCACGGTGAGCTTCCCACCGGGCCATATGATATTTATTCATGTGACGATTCATGGAAGAAGTTGTCAAACTGCTGAGGTTTTGACCTCTACTAAGAGAACCATGACAAATTTTACAGATCACATAATTTGGGCGATCTTTTTCTATGTCAAAAAAGGACCAGGCTAGGCAAGGCTTAGAGGCCATGCGACCTGTTGATCCACCCCGAATAATGCTCAGAGGCAAAGTGGTGGCTGAGGATGCAGTTGTAGACGTGCTACCAGTGCTCCGACTCTGTCCAGGAAGGCGCAAGGTAACTTCGTCGTCGATTGCATCCTCCTCCACCGCCTCTGTTGACCTCCTCGAGTGTCTGACTGTGGGTTGACAGTAGGTGGGATCTAGAACTTCATCATCAATTGTTGTGTTTGCACTCCCCTCCCCCTCAGAACGAGCCTCTTCTTGCCCTGACCGAATATTTAAGTTGTCATCCCAATCGGGTATCTGCGTCTCATCTTCATCAGTATGTTCCTCATTGTCTATAACCACAGGTGTTGGAAAGGCAGCATTTTGGTAGCCAACAGTTTGCAGATGCTGAAAGTCAACCTCCAAGCCATGTCATGCCCTTCTAAAAGCATGTAAAACACAGCGAGGGGACTCCAACCACAGTCTCCCTTGTTTCCACTAACTGTGCCACACACACCCCACTTGACTGGCATCGGTTGACCCCCCTTTTGAAAAAGAAAAAGATGCTTTGCATGATGCACTCTCAAAAATACGCGTGCCTTTCCCGTCCCCTGGCTGACCCAGGGGAAGAAAAGTCCTCGGAGAGCCATGACTTGTTCATCTTGGTTCTTTTAGAAACACAGCGAGGGGACTCCAACCACAGTCTCCCTCGTTGACACTAATTGGGCCACACACACCCCACTTGACTGACATCGGTTGATGCCCCTTTTCAAAATGAAAAAGATGCTTTGCATGAAGCACTCTCAAAAATACGCGTGCCTTTCCCGTCCCCTGGCTGACACAGGGGAAGAAAAGTCCTCTGAAAGCCATGACTTGTTCATCTTGGTTCTTTTAGAAACACAGCGAGGGGACTCCAACCACAGTCTCCCTCGTTGACACTAATTGGGCCACACACACCCCACTTGACTGACATCGGTTGATGCCCCTTTTCAAAATGAAAAAGATGCTTTGCATGAAGCACTCTCAAAAATACGCGTGCCTTTCCCGTCCCCTGGCTGACCCAGGGGAAGAAAAGTCCTCTGAGAGCCATGACTTGTTCATCTTGGTTCTTTTAGAAACACAGCGAGGGGATTCTAACCACAGTCTCCCTCGTTGACACTAATTGGGCCACACACACCCCACTTGACTGGCATTGGTTGACCCCCATTTTCAAGATGAAAAAGATGCTTTGCATGAAGCACTCTCAAAAATACGCGTGCCTTTCCCGTCCCCTAGCTGACCCAGGGGAAGAAAAGTCCTCTGAAAGCCATGACTTGTTTATCTTGGTTCTTTTAGAAACACAGCGAGGGGACTCCAACCACAGTCTCCCTCGTTGACACTAATTAGGCCACACACACCCCACTTGACTGACATCGGTTGATGCCCCTTTTCAAAATGAAAAAGACGCTTTGCATGAAGCACTCTCAAAAATACGCGTGCCTTTCCCGTCCCCTGGCTGACCCAGGGGAAGAAAAGTCCTCTGAAAGCCATGACTTGTTCATCTTGGTTCATTTAGAAACACAGCGCGGGGACTCCAACCACAGTCTCCCTCGTTGCCACTAATTGGGCCACACACACCCCACTTGACTGACATCGGTTGATGCCCCTTTTCAAAATGAAAAAGATGCTTTGCATGAAGCACTCTCAAAAATACGCGTGCCTTTCCCGTCCCCTGGCTGACCCAGGGGAAGAAAAGTCCTCTGAGAGCCATGACTTGTTCATCTTGGTTCTTTTAGAAACACAGCGAGGGGACTCCAACCACAGTCTCCCTCGTTGACACTAATTGGGCCACACACACCCCACTTGACTGACATCGGTTGATGCCCCTTTTCAAAATGAAAAAGATGCTTTGCATGAAGCACTCTCAAAAATACGCGTGCCTTTCCCGTCCCCTGGCTGACCCAGGGGAAGAAAAGTCCTCTGAAAGCCATGACTTGTTCATCTTGGTTCTTTTAGAAACACAGCGAGGGGACTCCAACCACAGTCTCCCTCGTTGCCACTAATTGGGCCACACACACCCCACTTGACTGACATCGGTTGATGCCCCTTTTCAAAATGAAAAAGATGCTTTGCATGAAGCACTCTCAAAAATACGCGTGCCTTTCCCGTCCCCTGGCTGACCCAGGGGAAGAAAAGTCCTCTGAGAGCCATGACTTGTTCATCTTGGTTCTTTTAGAAACACAGCGAGGGGACTCCAACCACAGTCTCCCTCGTTTCCACTAACTGGGCCACGCACACCCCACTTGACTGGCACCAGTTGACCCAATTTTCAAGATGAAAAAGATGCTTTGCATGAAGCACTCTCAAAAATACGCGTGCCTTTCCCGTCCCTGGCTGACCCAGGGGAAGAAAAGTCCTCTGAGAGCCATGACTTGTTCATCTTGGTTCTTTTAGAAACACAGCGAGGGGACTCCAACCACAGTCTCCCTCGTTGACACTAATTGGGCCACACACACCCCACTTGACTGACATCGGTTGATGCCCCTTTTCAAAATGAAAAAGATGCTTTGCATGAAGCACTCTCAAAAATACGCGTGCCTTTCCCGTCCCCTGGCTGACCCAGGGGAAGAAAAGTCCTCTGAGAGCCATGACTTGTTCATCTTGGTTCTTTTAGAAACACAGCGAGGGGACTCCAACCACAGTCTCCCTCGTTGCCACTAACTGGTCCACACACACCCCACTTGACTGGCATCGGTTGAGCCCCCTTTTGAAAAAGAAAAAGATGCTTTGCATGAAGCACTCTCAAAAATACGCGTGCCTTTCCCGTCCCCTGGCTGACCCAGGGGAAGAAAAGTCCTCTGAAAGCCATGACTTGTTCATCTTGGTTCTTTTAGAAACACAGCGAGGGGACTCCAACCACAGTCTCCCTCGTTGCCACTAATTGGGCCACACACACCCCACTTGACTGACATCGGTTGATGCCCCTTTTCAAAATGAAAAAGATGCTTTGCATGAAGCACTCTCAAAAATACGCGTGCCTTTCCCTTCCCCTGGCTGACCCAGGGGAAGAAAAGTCCTCTGAGAGCCATGACTTGTTCATCTTGGTTCTTTTAGAAACACAGCGAGGGGACTCCAACCACAGTCTCCCTCGTTGACACTAATTGGGCCACACACACCCCACTTGACTGACATCGGTTGATGCCCCTTTTCAAAATGAAAAAGATGCTTTGCATGAAGCACTCTCAAAAATACGCGTGCCTTTCCCGTCCCCTGGCTGACCCAGGGGAAGAAAAGTCCTCTGAGAGCCATGACTTGTTCATCTTGGTTCTTTTAGAAACACAGCGAGGGGACTCCAACCACAGTCTCCCTCGTTGCCACTAACTGGGCCACACACACCCCACTTGACTGGCATCGGTTGAGCCCCCTTTTGAAAAAGAAAAAGATGCTTTGCATGAAGCACTCTCAAAAATACGCGTGCCTTTCCCGTCCCCTGGCTGGCCCAGGGGAAGAAAAGTCCTCTGAAAGCCATGACTTGTTCATCTTGGTTCTTTTAGAAACACAGCGAGGGGACTCCAACCACAGTCTCCCTCGTTGACACTAATTGGGCCACACACACCCCACTTGACTGGCATCGGTTGACCCCCATTTTCAAGATGAAAAAGATGCTTTGCATGAAGCACTCTCAAAAATACGCGTGCCTTTCCCGTCCCCTGGCTGACCCAGGGGAAGAAAAGTCCTCTGAGAGCCATGACTTGTTCATTTTGGTTCTTTTAGAAACAGCGAGGGGACTCCAACCACAGTCTCCCTCGTTGACACTAATTGGGCCACACACACCCCACTTGACTGACATCGGTTGATGCCCCTTTTCAAAATGAAAAAGATGCTTTGCATGAAGCACTCTCAAAAATACGCGTGCCTTTCCCGTCCCCTGGCTGACCCAGGGGAAGAAAAGTCCTCTGAGAGCCATGACTTGTTCATCTTGGTTCTTTTAGAAACACAGCGAGGGGACTCCAACCACAGTCTCCTTCGTTGCCACTAACTGGGCCACACACACCCCACTTGACTGGCATCGGTTGACCCCCCTTTTGAAAAAGAAAAAGATGCTTTGCATGAAGCACTCTCCAAAATACGCGTGCCTTTCCCGTCCCCTGGCTGACCCAGGGGAAGAAAAGTCCTCTGAGAGCCATGTCCACATTGTCAGTGGACAGACATGTGTGCTTATCTGCCAGCAGACCCCCAGCAGCACTGAAGACAGGTTCCGAGAGAACGCTGGCTGCAGGACACGACAAGATCCCCAAGGCGTACGTGGCGAGCTCAGGCAATTTATCAAGATTGGAAGCGTAAAATGAGCAGGGCTCAAGTTGCACAATAATGGAATCGATGTTTCCTTGCATATACTCATCTATCTGTGTGTCCTCCTCTTTTTCCTTGTCCAGCTCTTTTGTTTTCACATGAGTATATGTCCTTGTCACTTTCCCATGTGTTGTGAGTTGTTTGTCACCTTTTGGACACCTTTGAGGGTGTTTTCTAGGTGTTTTTCTGTGTTTGTGATTGCCTGCCATTGTTTCCTATTGGCTCGAGTTCGGTTCGTCGAACGTTCGACGAGCCGAACTCGAACGGGACCTCCGTTCGGCGAACCGGCCTCGAGCCGAACCGGGACCGGTTCGCTCATCTCTAATAATGAGGTAAAAAACTCCCCAAATACTCAATGTGTGCACATGGCCCAAGGCCTCGTGCACACGTTCAGTATTAGAGTTTTTGTTACCTTAGTATTTGTTAAGCTATCTTCACAGTGAGCGGTTTTACAATTTTTTTTCATTGGTTTAATGTAAATACATGCTAATGACAAGCTGCAGCTTTTACTCATCTTTTGCTGCAGAAAAAAAAACCTTGTGAACATAGGCTAAGGTCATGTGCACATGTTCAGTATAAGGCTATGTGCCCACGCTACAGGATTTACCGCGGATTTTGCCGCGGATTTACCGCGGATTTGCTGAAAATCTGCAGCAGCAGCACTTCCAAGCCATTTCAATGGCATTTTGGAAATGCTGTGCCCATGCTGCGGATTTTTCCGCGGCGGATTTGCCGCGGATTTTGATCCGGAAAAATCTGCAGCATGTCAATTGTTTGGTGCAGATTTGGTGCGGATTTTTGGCTTTGAATGGGGAAAAAAAAAAAAAAAAATCCGCGGCAAATCCGCGGGTGCGGATTTGCCGCGAAAGTCGCGGATTTTCAGGCAAAAAAATCCGCAGGGACATTCTAGCGTGGGCACATAGCCTTAGTGCGTTTTTACCTCAGTATGTGTAAGGTCTTGTGCACACGTTGAGAATTTAAGTATTTTATTTTAGTATTTGTTAAACTATGTTCATACAGGGAGTTTTTGCTCAGTTTTTTCATTATTTTTTTGGGCAATAGTCATGTTTACAGATTAACCCCATAGCGACGGCCTAACGTCTCAAGACGTCGGAAAAACAGGGTACTTATTCTGTTCCGACGTCTTGAGACGTCAGGCCGGAAAAAGCTTGTAGCGCCCCCCAGTGACGAAAAATCTCGGGGGTTTCAGCTACCGGAGGTAGCTGAGACCCCCAAGATTATGAATCGGGGTGATTTTTTTGGACCCTGATAATGTGATCGCCGGTATACACCGTATACCGACGTACAGATAAAAAAAAAAAAAATGGCAAATAATGCTGATTTCTTTCTCATCTGACATGATCAAACATGTCAGATGATAAAGAAATATAATCCTCTAGTGCCCCCAAGGCCCCCGATACCGGAGAGTCCCCCCACCACCCCTACCCCCCCTCCGGAGCAGTCAAAATGGCGCCGACTCGCGCCGAAAACTGCAGCCGCCGCCGGCTCTGCATTCATTTCCCTCCGATCTGAAATGATCAAACATTTCAGATCGCAGGGAAATGTCCTCCCCCTGACCCCTCCTTCGGTCCAGCGGAGCCCTCTGGTCCACCGGAGCCCCCTCCGGTTCCCTAGAGCGCTCCCCCTCCCCCCCCCTCCGGAGCATGCAAGATTGCGGCGCGCAGCGCACAGCACGCGGCCGCATTCATCCTGCTCTTTCTGCCGCATGTGACACGTCACATGCGGCAGAAAAGTCGTCCCCCGGTCAGCCCTCGGTCAGCCCCCGGTCAGCCCCGATCAGCCCCGTTACCTACCTGCTGCTCCGTCCCCGCGATCACTCCGCCTCCTAGAAAGCTGGCGGCGCATGCGCAGACAGCAGCTGTCAGCTGGATCCTTGTAAGCAGGGACGCTGACCTTGCTGCTGCGCTGTGGACCGGGGGAGAGTGAGTGCAGTAATCTGCAGCAACACTCCTCACAGGGGGAGAGCCTGCTGTTCTAGAAAATGGGGGGTACGTTCTGTGAGCATGCCCCTCATATTCTGGAATGAGGTTACTGCAGGTCACTCTGCCCTAGGTTGGACCGGGGCAGTGTGAGTGCAGTATTCTCAGATTGCTGCACCCACACTGCTCATGGAGAGCTTGCTCTTCCAGAAAATGGGGGATACGTTCCCTGAACGTGCCCCCCATATTCTAGAAGGTCCAGAGTCACCGAGGGACCTCCAAAATGGATTACAGCGACCAAATTTATTTATTTTCAATAAATTGGTGAAAAAGGAATGTTTCGGGAAGTTTTTTTTTCAAATACATGTTTTTTGTGTGTTTATTTTTTTCTATTACTGACTGGGTTAGTGATGTCGGGTATCTGTTTAGATGCCGTGACATCACTAACCCCAGGGCTTGATGCCAGGTGACATTACAGCTGGAATCAACCCCGTATATTACCCCGTTTGCCACCACACCAGGGCGCGGGATGAGCTGGAGCGAAGCGCCAGGATTGGCGCATCTAATGGATGC
>NC_134354.1:481147315-481274815 GCF_048569485.1 Anomaloglossus baeobatrachus | reverse complement strand
TAGCATCAAACAATGTCTACAAATCAGAATTTGCATGACATTGGGCTAGAAGCCAGACACCCAGCTACAGTTATTCATAGCATGCAAAGGCGTATTAGTGTGTGTATTTCCTTGTTTGATGCTCATACTTGATACTGAATGAATTAAGATGTTTTGAAAAATGTATTTTCATTTTTTGTTATTTGCATAGCATTAACATGTTTATCGATTTCTTTAATTCTACAATGTCTGTGCGTGTGCAGTACTTGTCAAAATTTGGACGCTTCTGTTCATGTAGCGATTTTCCTTGTTCCTATTGGACTGTGCACATGGTAGATTCAAACTGAAGACCTGAAAACCAAGAGTAAAGAAACACATCATGTGAAACACATCAGAATATGTATTAAACCTTAAATTCCTCAAAGTACCCCCCTTTTACTTTGATAACTTAACACCACTTTGTCATTCTCTCAAGCAACTTCATCAGGGAGTCACCTGGAATGGTTTTCCAACAGTCTTTTAATGAATTCCTAGAGGTTTGCCTTCACTTTATAGTCCCACTGATTCTAAACCCTCTCAAATAGGTTGAGGATGGTTACTGTGGAGGCCAGTGTCATCTAATGTAGCGCTACATCACTTTCCTGGAGGTGTATTTTGGGTCTTTGTCTTGTTGCAACACAAATAATTTTTCCACTAAGTGCAAACTAAATAGGGTGGCATGTTATTACAAAATATTGTGTATCCATACTGGATAAGGGTGCTTTGAATTTCAAATAAATTGCCAAGATTGTCAAAAGCAGAATACCCCCACATCATCACGCTTTTACCATCCATGCGTCATGGTGGGCACACATGTAGAAACCATCTTCTCACCTTGTCTACATCTCAAAAGACACATTTTTGAGTTATGAATCTTCAGTATAGATTTCCACTAATCTAATGTCCATCCCTTGTGTTGCTTCAAGTCTTTTTCTTGTTTGCGATCCTCAGTAGAAACATTTTTGCTGCAATTTGACCATAAAGGCCTATTGATGTTGACATGTGTCTGTCACTTGATGTCTATGTATGATTTTTAAGTGCTGTTATCTGATCTGAGGTGTTGTCAATTTGGAGTTTCTGAGGCTTGTAACAGTGATGAACTTATCCTCTCCAGCAGAGGTAATTTTTGGTTTTCTTTCCTGTGTTGTTCTTCATGAGCCAGTTTCATTCTAGCAATTGCTGGTCTTCATGACTTAAGATACCTGAAAATAGCTTCAGGGTTCTGTTAGTGTTCTAGATTAACTCAGTCATGCCTTAAAGTAATGGACTGTCGTTTCTCTTTATTTAGTTGAGTGGTTATTGCCATATTCTGGCTAAGCGCAGTTGTCGCATAGAGATCGGCACTGTTGGAACTGTGTACCAACATTGCTTCAGCAAAACACACCTGATGGTCATAAACACTTTCTGAAGGCCGTTGAATACACAAATGAAATGTTGACAAGGCATACTTGTTCATTGGAGCCAATTGCAGGTTACCACCTGATGAAGCGGTCAAGGGTCTGTAAAGCTGATGGCAGAATAAAAGAGGAGTACTGTGAGGAATCTAAAGTTTAGTTTCACATGTGTTTCTTTACTTCTTGTTTTCATGTGTACCTTCTGATTATGCTGCCTTCAATCAAAATCCACAATGTGCACGTTCCAATAAAAACAAGGAAATCCATTACATGATTAAGGGGTACTTCTCACATAGTGAGATCGCTAGCAAGATCGCTGCTGAGTCACAGGTTTTGTGACGTACCAGTAACCTCCTCAGCGATCTCGCTGTGCTAGACACTATTCAGCGACCTGGCCCCTGCTGTGAAATCGCTGATCATTACACACTGTTCTGGTTCATTTTTTGGTCGTCAGGCTCCCGCAGGGCAGCATGCATCGGTGTGTTTGACACATTACCCAATGACCTCATTCGCGACTCACGTAGGCGTGCATCTTCGTTGTTTTCCGTGCCCTCTCTGTGTTCCAATTGGTGATCGCTACTGCGTTCGGATTGGGCGCTTCCATTCTCTGTTCTGGCTTGTAGAATGCAGTACATTTCAGAGGGCTGAATTCACTTGTCCCGGACCGCGTGTAGCAGCAGATCGTAATACAGTCCATTCTGCATCGGGACTGTAGGACAAGGATGGAGAAGGATGGAAGCGCTATTATGTTGCCTTCTCTAAAGGCAAGGCCGCCCAGTCACAACGTAGTTACAACCACCAATCGGAGCAGAGAGGGTGCGAAAAAGGCAATGTAGATGCACGCCTATGTTACTAATCAAGATTTGAATCGTGCTATGTGACAGGGTCCCAGCGACCGCCGTATCGTTGCTGCGTCGTTGGGAAAATCTGACTGTTTGACAGCTCACTAGCGACCCTGTAGCGACGTACCAGCGATCCTGACCAGGTCGTATCGTGGTCGGAATGGCTGGTACGTTGTTTAGTGAGGCAGTACCCTAAATGTCCAAATCTTTGAGCAAAATATTAGTAACATAGTTTATGTATATGCATATATTTTATTCACACGTTCATAAATAAATTATACACAATCTGATTAGATATCATTGGTGAACCCTGAGCTTGAATCTGATCTTTTAGGGAAATGAATAGATGTATAATAGGGCTAGCATATTAATAGACCTTACTGTGCAGCATTAGCTTAAAATAAAATCTATTAACACAGACTTTTTTTTTTTTTTTTGTCTGAAAGAACTCATTATTATTCCTCATGCGAGTCCCTGCTCAGACAAAGCTGAGTGGTGTCTTCTAAAGAGGAACTTGAATGCACTGCAGGGTCCTGAGCTAAGAGCGGGTCGGGCAGGTTACAGGGTGTACTATCGGAATATACAAGTAGGCTTAATGCATGCACTGGCAGGGCGTCATATTACAGAAACCAGTACACTTGATGACTTCTATTTTGTAAAACCTTAGAAGCATATTACTATTTGCAACTTATAGTAGTATACTATAATTTGTTTTTTTTAGTTACTGGTGTATTACTTTTAACGTTTAGTCTATTTTGATAACTGTAGATCATGATAGTTCCTGGCATCGAGTAAAATGGATGGATGCCCTTTAAAATCTCCTTTACCAAGAAACCATTGTTATCTAAGAAAAATGATTCCATTGTGAGAGATTGCAGCCTAACATGCCGTACTACCTTTTTAGCCATGTTCTTATTTGTATTAACACTGTCGCAATTATGCATCACTTGTCAATAACCATCTTTTCTAATTGTTATTGTTGTATTATTGTGTATTGTTCTTTTATGATACCTTTTTAGCCCATCACCGGGCCCCGGGACAACCAACCCCCCTACCCACGGAGGGGAGAACTAACATCCAGGCTGCTCCCCGTCATCGCTCCCGGGATCCCTGTCCAGAGCAGCGGTGGTGTCACCAACCTCACCACAACCGTGGGTGGCGTCACGGACAATATCAAATTCCCCCACAATCAAAACCCCCCTTTTCACTCACGGGCGAGGAACGCCGCTCGAGTCCCCGGGATCCGGCCCACCGCTCGAGCCACCACCGAGCAGCAGCAGCCGGACCCGAGCAGTGGGAGAGCGCGGCGTCCCCTCCTCCGCCCGCGACATGGGTCTATAGAAATTCATGGCCAAATAACGGCATTAGAGTCTGCTGGCTATAGTGACCTGTTCAGAAATTTAGCAACATGTAGATGATTTAAAGATAACATTTTTCTTTCCGATCTTGCCACTTTGCATTAATTCCTGAAAAACAGCTAAAAGTTTACTATATTACATGTTAGCAGTTTTTATTATGTTGAAGGGGGCTGTTTTTGAGAATGGTCTCTTTTGGGGGGTTTCCAATATATAAGTCCCCCAAAATCATTTCAAAACTGAATAAGTCCCTAAAAAAATAAGTTTTGTAAACTCCCTTGAAAATGAAAAATTACGGCTAGAATCTTAAAGCTTCTAACATCCTAACAAAATAAAATAACATTTTACAGATAGTGCTAATGTAAAGCAGACGAGGTAAATGTTATTGATTAATTCTTTTGTGTGGTGTGACTATCTGGATTAAAGGGAGAATCATTAAAAGTTTTTAAAATTGCTATTTTTTATTTTTTTTTTTAAATTGGCAACTTTTTGATATTTTTATAAATAAATGCAAAATGTATTGATCTAAATTTACCATTATCATAAAATATAATGAAACGAAAAAACAGTCTCAAAATCACTTGTATATGTTGAAACCTCGCAGAGTTAGGGCTCATTCAGATGACCGTTCCATTTGTCCTGGTCAGTTCCTGTTTTTTTGTGGACCTACTGACAAGACCATCTTTTCAATGTCTTTAGTGTAGGATCGGATGGCACACAGAAACATTTCCGTGTGCCACCAGTACCTACAAAAAACACATTGGATGGTGTATGTCTGTTCCGTTATTATGGAACATGTCCTATTCTGTTCCGCAATTGCAGATTGTGACAGAATACAAGTCAATGGGTCTGTAAAATCCCCGGAAGGCATATGGAAGCACTTCCGCGCGGCTTTCATCGGGTGCCTCTGCAGTCTGTGTCCCGTTCCTGCACCAGCTTCGCAGCTGCTCGCAGTGCAGTGTTTCAGCATCTGCGCTCACAGCAGTGCGAACAGCCACAGGGATGACAAGCGCTGCTGTCAGGGGGTTAGCAAAGTTCATTACCTGTGGTGATGAAGTCCGCTGCACTCCTGACGTCGGCACTTGTCACTGACTTCCATGCCCGCCGTATTCTCACATCAAGTCTCGCGAGCGCCCCGAGACTGTCACTAGCGGTGACGTCACGTGCAGCTTGTGATACTTCGCTTGTGAATGCGGCAGACAGTGGAATTCATGACCTCAGGCAATGTACCTAGCTAACCTCATGATATCGGCGCTCTTCATGCCCTGCGGTGACCTGGGCTGATCTATTGATGTAAGCTCAGGTCAGTGCACTGCTCTCCCAGCCAATGGGGAACATTCTGTTCTTCATTGACTTGGACAGTGAGTATGGTATGGATCATTGTGGGACTACTTTATTGGATTACACCAGACCCGGATTTGATTTTTCTTTTCAATAAATTTGTGAAAAAGGGAATGTTTTGGGGAGTATTTTTTCAAATACAATTTTTTTTTTTTTTATATTACTGACTGGGTTAGGGATGTCGGGTATCTGATAGACACCATGACATCACTAACCCCAGGGCTTGATGCCAGGTGACATTACACAGCTGGTGTCAACCCCATATATTACCCCATTTGCCACTGCACCAGGGCAATAGGATGAGGTGGGGCAAAGCACCAGGATTGGCGCATCTAATGGATGTGCCACTTCTGCCAGGGTTGTCAGTAGTAAGATGAACCTTTATAGAATACAGCCCATGAGCAGCAGAAGGGGATTCTTTTAGTTTAATAGCGAAAATACTGGTGACAGGTTCCCTTTTAAGTGATGTGCGGTCACAGCTGGAGTCCTCCACCATTGACTGGAAATCACCTGAGTGATGTCCCGCTGACTGCGGAGAGAGCAGGCAGTCATGTTCTATGGCTCTTGCTGTGAGATTCAGATGTAGCAGTGCTGGAAGTGTCGTGGGACCTCGTGTGGATTAAATCTGACCTGGAGGGGTGTTTGGGGTGTTAATAAAGTGGTGAAATTGTGTTATTTCAAATAAAGTATTTTTTTTGTGTTTAGTGTGTATTTACTTTAACTTACAAATTAGTGATGAGGGGGTGTATCAGAGATGCCTGCCATCACTAACCTAGGACTTAGTGGCAGCCCCAGTTATCGGTGAGTATGTAGCGCTTGTTCCCCATAGACTTTATATGGGGATGAGCATCTGGCCAGATACCATGGACTGTATGTAACGCTCCTTCTGTTTTTTTGCGGTCCGCAAAAAAATGGAAGTCACACAGCACATGGACCGTATACGGAATGGATGCGGTTGTCACACGGATGCATCCGTGGAAAAACAGGACCGTTTTTGTAGACCGCAAAAACAGAACGGTCGTGTGAATGTAGCCTTATTGGCACATACAGTAAAACGTAAGTTTTGAAAAATTTGTCCTGGTCGCTAAGTGGTTAAACATCTAGTGGGCATGAGCGTTTATGAAATCATATCCACTTTGCTTAGTCCAATATTCGCAGCAGCGAAAGAAAGTCTGGGTAGCACTCACACTGGACTTCCTAGTTTATGGGCAGACTGATAGGGCAGGAAGCTTAGGGATCTGTAATTCTGCCCAAGACAGACTTGCCCTATTAGAATACTTAAAAACTATTTTTGTAAGGGGACAATTATAGATTTTTCTTTCTAACGGTTGTCCATATAAATCCATATAAATATAACCTGATTACTCAGGGAAGCAAATGATATCAAATATATAGTGGATCCCTCTTAGGTGGAGAAAAAATATTGCTTGGTGTATTAACTGTATTATGACTTACTAATTTCTAAATAGAAGCCCCGCATGAAGCCCCCCGCCTCTCCTGATTTTTGCAAAGGGAAGAAATGTTCAATTACTGAGCTGTAATTGGAAAGGCAATTTCTGCAATGTGGTGTAATTGAGAACTATAACAGCCTCATATGCTTCATCAACATAGACTAGATTAAATCTACATCTAATTTCCTTCACTGAACTGTTCTTTTCTTAGGTTCTTTCAAACTGGACCCAATAGCTAAAAATAAAAATAATTTTTGTAACTTCTCACCTGCATTTTCCAGACTTACTGACCCATTCTCTAAAATATATATTGTTATACCAGCCTCAGCTGGAAGTCTAAAAATACTTGTACTGCAGTAATTTTCTAACAGGTCAACTGTAAATTATCAAGTGTTGCAAAATAATTTTGCTGGGTATAAATAAAATTATTATTAACTAGTGACCGGAGTTCTGTACAAGGATGGCAATAGCTTTTTCTTAGGTTGAAAATATAATTCATACTAGGGCTGGGCAAAGTGTGGCCCTTGAGCCATATCCATCCCTCTGGCTGTTCCAGTTGGGCCCGCGGGCCAAGACAGCCGAAGGGCTGAAAACAGTGGACTGTGGGCCGCACTATGCCCCCTGCCACCCAGACACCACTACTGCTGCCTGCTGCTCGTTCTTACCACTATCCGCATCCTCATGATGCGGATAGAGGTTAATTCATTCCACTTCCTCCTTCCACCAATCAGCGTGGGATAGCAGCCCGATAACGTCCCATCAGTGCGTCTGCTGTGTGGTGGGTCAATGCAGCATCAAAAAACTCAATAAAAACGCACTGTGTGCACACAGCCTTAATCTTCAGGAATGTATTGCATCATAAACTGAGTGAAATAAGTTTTGAACACATCACCAATTTACTAAGTAAATATATTTTATAAAGGTGCTATTGACAAGAATTTCTTACGAGATGACGAACAACCCAACCAAACCACACAGGCAAAGAAATCAAACAATAAATGTCCATAAGTGTAAGCTATTTGTAATAATGAGGAATGACGCACAGAAAAAGTATTGAACACATATAGAAAGATAGGTGCAAAAAGCCATGGATAATCATGAAACCAGCTGAAATCTATCACTAATTAGAAAGCAATCCTGTCACTTAGTGAAAAATATCAGCTAGTTCATCTCTTGTCCAATAAAAAGGAGTCACATTACCATGGTGCCACACAAGAAACCTCTCATGATGGGTAAAACCAGTGAGCTTTCTCAAGACCTTTGCAACCTTATTATGGGGAAACATACTGATGTCATTGGTTACAGAAGAATAATATTTCAGTAGGTCTGTTCAATATTTTGCCCTGTGTAATTTCTGATTATTGCACATAACTTAATTTATGGATATCTATGGTTTTATTTTTTTACCCGTGTGGATTGGATGGGTTGTTACTGACATCTGTTGAGAAATTTTTATCAATAGCACTTTTGGAAATATATTTACTTAGGAAATTGGTGACATGTAAAAATACTTAATTCACATGCTGTATGGTAAAATTCTAGTGCAGTTTTAGCAGTGTACTAACTGACGAGGGCTCAAAAAGTAAAAAATAGTTACTTTACCTTTACTCTCATCAGTTGCCATGGCTCGTGACTTCAGAATAAAGCAGTATAGAAATGTGAAGCTGCATAATACTTTCTTTTGTGCTTTATTTGTGACTCCAGAAGATATTGTTATCTTCAACGGCATATTGTTCTAGAGCATGATTAGAGGGATTTTAATAAAATAACAAACTATACTACACAAAACTCCTGATGGAAAGGAAATGGAGAAGGTAGCAGTTTGAGTGGGTGTATTCGGACATTCAGATAAAGCAGAGATATAAATGCAGAACAAATGTTAGATACTGTAAAGCTTATGTCTCATTCATTTCATTAGAGCTTTGAAGTCAAAGGATGTGTTCAAACAGTTTTTATTTTTTGCATGGATTCTGGCTTGTACGTTTTTTGATTCCGAAATCCACATTGCCATTTGTGTGGGGCAGAAAATAAAGAACTGACATGATTCCTTGTGAAATATTCACTAATCTTTACATTCATGATAAAAGGCTACAAAAACCCCCAAAATAAAACGCACAAAATTCCAAAAACTGCATTGACAACCTGTATAGATTTCTGAGGGTAATGTAATATTTTGTCCCAACCTTAGGATTCATATGACCGGTTTTTACCTACTGCAAATTTCTCAGCAGTAAAATTTCTCATTGAATAATACATGTTAATGCCACAGATTTTCAATGGCAACTTAGACATTTCCATTTCTTAACATTTTGCTAGTTGAAGAAAATTAAAATGACTATTTTTATAGACTTACCGTATTTTTCGCTTTATAAGATGCACCTGATTATAAGACTCACCCCCAAATTTGAAGGAAAAGATTTTTTTTTTTAATGTTAAATGGGGTCCATCTTATAATGCCAGTGTCCGTCTAACAAATCATATAGGGTATATGTCCCTCATAGCCCCCCATCCTAAAATTTGCCCCCCTTAATCTGGATATGGCCCCCTTATATTGAATATAGCCCCCTTGTGCTGGGACACGGCCCCCTGTTCTGCCCATGGCCCCTATAGATGGCACATCTCACCTGTGTTTGATATGGCCCCCATACAGCTGCCCATGGCCCCTATAGATGGCACATCTCCCCTGTTAGATATGCCCCCCATGTGTGCTGCACATGGCCCCTATAGATGGCACATCTCCCCTGTGTTAGATATGCACCCATGCTGCTGCCCATAATAAAATAAAACACTCTTTCCTTACCTTCTCAGCGCTGTCCCTCCGTGTCTCCCACCTCGCAGTTGAGCTCCGGCTTCCTTACTTCCTGGTTCTTGCTGCCAGTCATGTGATCGGCACGGCAGAGTGATATCATCTCTGCGTGCCTTATCACAGACAGCAGCAGCAGGAGACCGGAGATCAGCGCTGGAGGTAAGTAAAGCTTTTTTATTTTACTATGGGCAGCAGCACGGGGGCCATATCTAACACGGGGGGCATGTGCGATCAAAGGAGGGCGCAGGCAGATATAATATGCCCCGCTGCCCCAGCCCCTCAGCGCGATGCAATTTCAGCACCACACTGATGGACAGCGGCTGTGCATATTATATGAGCGGGAGCAGGAGATCTAACGCTGCTGCTCGCAGCTTTCCCTGCCCCCAGCAGTGCTCCAGAGCGGACGTATATTCGGTTTATAAGACGCACCCCCTACTTTCCCCCAAAATTTGGGGGAACAAAAGTGCGTCTTATAAAGCGAAAAATACGGTATATGATTGAACTCCATTTGTATTTAAGATTACAGCTCCACTATTTCCCAACTTTCTGCTTATCAGGGTATCAGGGGGTGGTGCTCTTCTGAATGATTGACAATTCAGACTAGTAGCATAGTTACGCCACTGGCCCAAAATGTGCGCTTTTCAATGCTACCTCTGGTGCCTAGTGGCAAATACTGCACTGCCTGTTCTGTCTCCTGTACAATTTCTCTCTACAAGTACCACTTTTCTAAATGAAACCGCAAGATAACTGATTGCCTGCCTAATGAGTTAGTAGGCTCCCACCTTTCTACAGTGGCTGGCTTATATAAATGGCTAAAGGAAGTTATTTGCGTACACTATAAGTATTCTAAAGTCTGGGAAGCTTGATTGTACTTCCTCTAAACCACTACTAAATAGGTACAGTAACAGGATACACATTCGGATTTACTGGAATCCACCCATGACCTGTATACGTCATCATATAAATCACGGTGTTCTTATCTTTTGATTGCCATTATTTACTCTTAATAGTCAAAGGGAACCTGTCACTAGATTTGTTCCCTATAAACTGTGGCACCACCAGTAAACCCTTATATACAGCATTCTAGAATACTGTATATAAGGGCCCAGGCCGATCTGTGTAATGTAAAAAACAGTTTTTAATATACTCACCTGTGGCGCAGTCCGGTCCAATGGGTATTAATTATCTTGGTCTAGCACCTCCTCTTCTTGCAATCCACGTCCTTCTTCTTGCTTCATGTGGATAACACGTCCTATGACCATCAACACAAAGTCCACCATTGTGCTCCTGCACATGCACACTTCTCTCTGCCTTGCTGCGGGCAGAGCTAAATACTGTAATGCGCAGGTATGGGGAAAGGCCAAAGAACGCCTATGCATGCGCACTATAATACTTTAATCTGCCTTCCTGTGCAATTCCTCCTGAGTACGGAGATATTCCATGTGTAGTAGACAACCTACTGTTTGGGACCACAGGAGGGCTTGAAAGTGAAAGAGCGCCATTTGACTTTTTGAAATACACCATGTTACGTTTGACGAGCCCTGATTTGCCTAAACATTGGAAACCACCCATAAGTGACCTCCTTTTGAAAACTAGACTTCTCAAGGAATTTATCTAGATGTGTAGTGAGCATTTTGAACCCCCAGGTGCTTCACATAATTTTATGAGCCGTGAAAGAAAATTAATCATTTTTCCAACAAAAATGTTTTTAGCCCCATATTTTACATTTTCTCAAGGGTAGCAGGAGACAATGCACCATACAATTATTGTTGTGCTCCCAAGCCGATACTCAATATGTGGTGGAAAACTACTGTTTGGGTGCACAGCAGGTCTTGGAAGGGAAGGAACATCATTTGACTTTTGGAATTGTTAGCGGATGCCATGTCGCAATTGGAGAGCCCCTGATGTACCTAAACAGTGGAAACCCACCTATTTTGGAAACTAAACCCCTCAAGGTATTTATCTAGATGTGTGATGAGCACCTAGCCCCCTAAGGTGCTTCACAAAATTTTATAACATAAAGCCTTGAAAATAAAAAAAAATCACATTTTCCCACAAAAAATGTTGCTTTAGCCCCAATTTTTTTCGTATTCACGTATATATAATGGGGGAAAATGCACCATACAGTTTGTTCTGCAATTTTTCCTGAGTACACCAATTACCCATGTGTGGTAGAAAACTAGTGTTTGGGTACACAGCACGGCTCAGAAGATAGGGAGCGCCATTTTGGATTAAATAGATTGCGGGCGCCATTTGAAGAGCCCCTGATGTGCTATAACAGCAAAAAAAACCCATAAGTTACCCCATTTTTTAAACTACATCACTCAATAAATTTATCTATGAGATTACTGAGTATTTTTCTCCCTCAGGCTATTCACAGAATTGCATAACAGTGGGCTGAATAAATAGAAATTACCATTTTTTTCCCACACTAAAATGTTGCTTTGGCCCCAAGCTTTCAATTTTCAAAGAGGCAATGGGAGAAAATGATCAATACTATTTGATACGCAATTTCTCCTGATACACCAATACCACAGGTGTGGCTGAAAACGACTTTTGAGACACAGTGCAAAACTCCCAAGGGAAGGAGCTCCATATTATAGTCCAGAAGTTGCTGTTATGGTTTGCGGGGGCCATGTCAGATTGGCAGAGCTCCTAAGGTGCCAGAACAGCAGAACACCCTATAAGTGACCTCATTTTACAAATTACACCCCTCAAAGAATTCATGTTAGGTGTGCATTGATCATAATAACACCACAGATTTGTCAAATAATTTTATACCATTGGGAGGTGAAGGAAAAATAATTACATTTTACCATAAAAATTGTTTTGGGCCCATGTTTTAAATTTTCACACATGAAAATGGGTAAAAATAGCACCAACGTTTGTCATACAATTTTTGCTCAATGTAGCAATACCAGATATATGTTTATGATATATATTCAGTACTGATTAGCCACACGGCGAGATTCAGGAGCATCATTTAACTCTTGGAGTACAAATTTTCACACAATAGTTTGCAGTCTCATTTGCAGAGCCCCTAAGTGCCAGAATTCCCCTCAAGTGGCCACATTTTGGAAATTACACCCCTATAGGAATTTATCTACTGGGGTGGTGGCGATCTCAACTCCATGGGTGTTTTCTAGAAACAAGCAGCAATGGATGTTGCTGAGTGAAAATTGCAAATCTGTACTTATGCCCAGGACACTGTAGTCCCCATAGATAGTGCCCAGCTTGTGCTTCTGGAGACATGCACCCTGTAAATTAAGCGGGCTGTCCTTACTACAGAAATGCTAAACATGTGGATACTAAATGTGGTTTAGGCACACTGTGGGACTGAGAAAGGAGGAGGCAATTTAGATTTGGGAGTGGAGATTTAGCTGGATTTCTATTTGGGGGGGAGCCATAGCGCTTTTCTAGAGTCTTTGTGCTACTTGCAACGTGGAAGCTCGCTATATGTCTGTTAACTGATGATGGACCTAAGTGGGGACTTGTGTTTTTATGGGTTGAATTGAATGCTATTTGGTGGCAATTTGGGGTACAGATCATTTTGGATCAGTTCATATTTTTTCTGTAAATGGTAGAAATTTCAGCTCACCCATATGCAGTCTTCAAGGTGAAGGTGGATGCCCGCAGTCCCCCGGACAGGCCGGTCCGTAATTCAGAATAGATGTAGAAAAGAAGCGTATGGGACTCGGCACCAATGCGGTAATAATAAAACTTGGAACTTTATTCGGAATTTTTTAAAAGAAAAGTACACAGGTCATCCAAAAAATCGCCATGTGATTTGCCAAGCGGCTTTACGCGTTTCGGACAAACAAGGGGAAATTAAAACCAGTCCTTAGTCATAAGCCATGGTATGTGAGAGGCAAAAGGTATATATAGCACTACAAGTATGGAAAAGAGGAGAGGCAAGCCAGGAAAACAGGAAGGGAGTTCACCTGAGAAAATGCAAATGAAAGAAGGAAGAAAATTGTATAGGAGACAGAATAAGTTAACCCTTTAGGCACCGTATATAGTAAAATATGTAATAATAAATGATACGTGAATATGACCACGAAAGGGGTGTGTGTGTGTATATATATATGTACACACACACGTGCATATATATCACAAGTATATTTATATTATTATATTTTAGAAATTGTATATTCTACATTTAAGTGATACAGAAACAATGTGAGTAAATGTGAAAATATTGGGTTGAAAACAGACACATCAGTTTGTTTATAATGCTTATGATTCAATTATATTTCATGATAAATTTATATATATGTTTAACACCCAATGCCATCAAATTTAGCAGCATATATAATAAAAAAAAATATTATTTTTTATGTGCTGCACACATACTTTAGAGTTTCCATCTACATCTCCAAAATATTTCATTCAGGTGAAACTCTCAATGAATCCATTTACTATTGAGGCAGTAGAGTTAAGGCTACTTTACACACTGCGACATTGCTAGCGATCTCATTAGCGATGTGAAATTCTAGATAGCAAGTGCGATCTTTCGAGATCGCACATAGGTCATTTTACGCATGTGCGATCTCGAAAGATCGCACTTGCGATCTAGAATTTCACACCGCTAACGAGATCGCTAGCGATGTCGCAGTGTGTAAAGTAGCCTTTACTCCGGTCTTTGTTTGACCTCCATACAGCGGTGTCTGTGTTTTCAAAGGTGCACAAAACTGTTGCTGACCATACTTTTGTGTGTGCCTGAAAAGACTCGTAAAAGATGGACCAAGGCCAAGCAGGCAGTTAGCGTGACTCCATCTGCTTCATTACAGTGAATTTTCCATTGGGAATTTTGTCTGAATCACGTTTTTAGTACAGGGATACCACA
The DNA here is from genome assembly GCF_048569485.1 of Anomaloglossus baeobatrachus. NCBI lineage: Eukaryota > Metazoa > Chordata > Amphibia > Anura > Aromobatidae > Anomaloglossus > Anomaloglossus baeobatrachus. The sequence goes on along the minus strand of NC_134354.1, from coordinate 481,260,762 downwards.
TTTATATTGTGTTTTTTGTTTAAATTAGGTTTTGCTACTTTTCACAACATAAGTATTTTTACAGAATTTGTTCCCTTTTTTTGTGTTCTGAAAGCTATAGCTTTTTTTTTTATTATTTTTTTTCACTGATGGTGTTATATTGCAGCTTGCTATTTTGCGGGACAAAATGTTTTCAACAATACCATTTTAATTTACGTATGACTTTTTGATCATGTTTTATTCCACTTTTTTTGTCAGTTGTATGATAAAAGGACATAGGTTTTGCTACCGTGTTCACTGAAGGGGTTAACTAGTGTGGCAGTTTCATAGATTGGGTTGTTCTAGATGTGGCGATAATAATGTGTTTATTTTGTTTATTTTTTAAATATATAGTTTTCTTTTTACATAAATATACATATATATATATATATATATATATATATATATATATATATATATATATATATATATATATATATATATATATATATATAGGCATATTTTATTTTTTCTGGATTTTTTTAATATTTTTTTTTTGTATACTTTTATTTTTTCCGCTCTCTTACTTAGTCCCTATATGGGACATTAACTTTTATTAATCTTTGGTATAATGTATTGCAATGCCAGTTTTACAGTGACAGATGAATCTTAGGCCCTCCTCCTTGAGCGGTCTAAGGCTATGTTCACACACTGCGTTTTTTACCTGCGTTTTTGGTCCGTTTTTGCTGCAGAAATTTCTTGAGAAATTCTTGTAACCTTTCTGCAGACATTCCCCAGCAAAAAAAATTAGCTGTGCGCACACTGCGTTTTTTTCTTAAGAAAATTCTTTCAGTAGATTTTCTTAAGAAAAAGAATGAGCATGTCACTTCTTTTCTGCAGCTAACTGCGTTATTTGCCATAGATAATTAACACAATAAAGCAGGGAGCAACCAGCGGTGAAAACGCGGCAAAAACGCAGGTGCGTTTTTGGTGCGTTTTTTAACGCAGGTGCACAATCCTTCACTCTTAAGAAATTTCTTAAGAAAAATCATTTTTCTAGTGTGAACATGGCCTAAGACATCGTAATGATGATCTCTTTGACCACCTTGATCACGTCGTAGGAGTCCTGATCGTGTAGAAAGGGAGTGCACGCCCTTTCCTAGGCCCTAAATGCTACGATTATTCTTCAGTGCAGAATTCAGGGGGTTAAACAGCCAGGGTTGGAGTGAGGATCATCCCTGGCTGTGACAGCCAGCACTTGGCTATAACTTGCGCCGAGCTCCCGGCAGCAATCATGCAGGTACAGCTCTTGCGCCCGCACAATCACCATGACGTAAGTTTATGTCATAGGTTGTGAACCCCTATCCGACCATAATGTAAACTTGCATCAAAGATCGTGAAGGGGTTAAATTAAACATACGGCCAAGGCACTATAGAACAAAATCAGTGTTTACTTCTGAACGATTGCAGCGCAGCATACCATGTCTGCGTAACTGTAAAGCCATTTGCATTCTTGTAGAATACCTCTATCTTGTGGTGCAACATTCTTCCTGTAAAAATACAAGTGCCTAGTAGTGCTATATTGCTGTACCCAATGAAACAAAAGTATTCACCCCCCTTTGGTGTTTTACATATTTTATTACATTATAACTGTGTTTTAAATTGGTTTTTTTTTGTAATTTGATTAGTGAGTGATGCATCAGCACTGAATTGGCTAAGTTGGGGTTCACCTTCTAATGACTTAAAGCATACTGCGAAAGCAACACTCGAGTGGTTTAAGGGGAATCATGTAATTGTATTGGAGTGGCCTAATCAAAGCCCAGACCTTAATCCAATTGAGAATCTGTGTTCAGACTTGAAGATTGCTGTTCACCACAGGAAACTATCTAACGTGAAAGAAGCTGGAACAGTTTTGCATTGACAAATGGGCAAAAATTCCAATGATGCATATTTGTGCCATGTATTATTTTAGTGAAATCCTTGACCTTAAGGCTTAAAAACGCAGGAAAAAAATGCACCAACAATTGACATGCTGCTTCTTTTTTTCTTCAACCAGAACTGCAAGGAAAAAAGAAGCAGCGTGTGCACACAGCATTTCAAAATTCTCATTGATTTTGCTGGCATAAGGACAGACATGCAGGTTTATGCAACAAACTGCACCAAAAAAAAACCACATCCAAAAACGCAGCATGCGCACAGGGCCTTAAACTCAAATTTCCCATCCTTTCTGTAAGAGTTTTTAACAAGGTCATTGTCATCAAAGGCAGGATTACAGTGACTATAGTAGTAACTCCTCCAAACACAGCCGAGAACACAGTATCCATAATGCCCCCAGCAAACGTCCATTAGATAAATCAAGAAAAAAAGGATAGGTTTAGGATCTCAGCATTGTAGCTAATGTTTCAGGAAACAACAAACATACAATAGGAAGTTACAGTGTAAAACATACCACAATTTCTTGCCAATGAAGGAAGAAAAAGAGTAGACAGACATTACAGTTTGGGATCGCAGATGTTGTTTTATATGAGGTAAAACATGTTATAAAAAAAGGCAGGGAAATATTTTACCTCACAAAAAGAATCGTCTGTGATCCCATGCTGTAATGTTCGCCTCAAAACTCCTCGAACATCACGTCCATGCTGAACTTTCCTCCCACCTCTCATCTAACTCTCTTTCACAACCTACAGTCCGGCATCCGTCCACATCATTCTACTGAAATTGCCCTGACTAGAATCACAAACGACTTACTGTCAAAGCTAACAATCACTTCTCTATACTCCTACTTGTAGACCTGTCCTCAGCCTTTAACACTGTCAGCCACTCCCTCCTATTACAGATCCTCTCTTCTTTGTGTCAGAAATCTTGCCCTCTCTTGGATCTCTTCATACCTTTCTAATCGCACTTTTAGTGTCACCCACTCCCACACAACCTCTTCATCCCGCCTTCTCTCTGTTAGCGTCCCTCAAGGCTCAGTCCTGGGACCCTTACTTTTTTCCATATACACATTTGGCCTGGGACAACTCATAAAGTCCCATGGCTTCCAGTACCACCTATATGTCGATGACACTCAGATCTACCTCTCTGGTCCAGATGTCACATCTCTGCTGTCCAGAATCCCAGAGTGTCTATCGGCTATATCCTCCTTTTCTCCTCTCGATTCCTAAAGCTCAATGTGGCCAAAACTGAACTAATCATACTTCCTCCATCTCACCTACACTCTCTACCTGATCTATGTATTACAATAAATAACATCACGCTCTCCCTAGTATCCAAAGTTCAGTGCCTCGGAGTGACCCTCGACTCTGCCTTGTCCTTCACACCACACATCCAATCCCTCACCACCTCCTGCCGTCTTCAACTCAAAAACATTTCCAGAATCCGTCCCTTCTTCAATTTGTAATCTACAAAAATGCTAGTGCATGCCCTCATAATCTCCCACCTGGATTACTGCAACATCCTCCTCTGTGGCCTCCCTGCTAACACGCTTGCCCCTCTCCAGTCCATCCTTAATTCTGCTGCCTGACTGATCCACCTCTTTCCTCAATACCACCCCGCCTCTCCCCTCTGCAAATCCCTCCATTGGCTCCCAATCTTCTACTGTATCCAATTCAAACTACTAACACTGACCTACAAAGCCATCCATAATCTGTCTCCTCCGTATATCTCTGAACTATCTCCCGCTACACTCCAAAACGTAATCTCCGGTCATCCCAAGATCTCCTCTCCTCCTCTCTTAGTCGCTCCTCATGCAACTGCCTCTAAGACTTCCCCCGAGCATCCTCTGTCTTCTGGAATTTTCTGCCTCACTGTAAGGGGTAGTCGGAACCCTGGTAGTGAAGGAGCGGTTTTTCCCCCCTGAAAACGCCACAGTAGTATGGTGGCAAATTGTAAATGTTGATGGTAAAATGTTACCTGTCATAAACTGTTTCCCCACTAGGTTCCAGTGTAGAGCAGTGGTTCCCCTGGTAACAGTGGCAGGGAAGGAAGGGGCAGGGCAGCCTAGGTGGGGAAGGAAGGGTTCTGAATGCAGAGTCCAGTGTGCAGTGAGATGTGAGAGGCGAGCAAGCTCGGTCTGAGGTGACAGGGCAGAGTGTGGGAGTGAGACGAGGCAGTCAGCCTGAGTGAGTACTCTTGGCTAGAAAGCAGAGGAAACCCATGAGAAATGGTGGAAGAGTTGGGACTAGTCCGGAGCCGGTGGTGTGTACTAGAGTGGAGTGCAGCTATCAGGGGGATAACAAGTGGCCCCTGCAGGCGAAGGTTAGTGCCCTGACAAAGAAGTGGAGAGGTGAGAACTTATCCAGAGCCGGTAGTGTGTGCTGGATCTGCCCTACAGTAAATCCGGGTTAGAGCGCAGCTACTAGGGGGTTAACGTATGTCCCCTGCAGGCAAAGGAAAGTGCCCGTAGAGAAAAAGGAAACCGTTTTTGTAGAAAAGGACCTGTAACTTGTAACGTACTAAAGTAAACCTGCTGCAAACAAAAAGATGGAAGCTTTGTTTAATAAATCGGTGTTTGGTTTATCTGCTGCCTGCAATTGTCTCTTTCCTGAAAGTGAAGAAGGAGCTGGAGAGCACAGAAAGAACGCTGTCATGCATGGGCCCCATGCATCCACACTCTGCCCCAACAACACACCTGTTTTGCAAGTAACGGCCGGGCCGGGGTTCAGCCTGCGGCCCACAAGGCGAGGGGACCCGACTACACCCCCTGAGGCGCCCCCTGCCCCCGTTACATTTTGGCGTAGTCGGCAGGATCAAGCCCGCACAAGAGAAACCCAGAGGAGAGACCAAGTGGTGCCTGATGTACTGAACAGGCCACAAGATGGCGGCAAGATGGCGGCCGTCCTCATGGATTTAGTGAAGGCGCGAAAAGTGGGCGCCAAACGAAAAGCGCTGGGCTGGCTTGTAAGGAAGAAGCCCGGAGTGCACCGCCCAAAGAGGGGAGGTGCTTGCCCCGAGATACTGCAGAGGTCTAGAGACGTGGGCGGCGCCGCAAGAAAGAAGAGGCATCGCAAACGCTGTGCCGACCTGGTGGGTGAGGCCGGGGGCGGAGTATGGGCAGAAGCGGGAAAAGAAGAACCGCCTCCACCTTCCCCGGCGCGATTGCAACCCCGGCAGTGGAAGAAGAAGCAAACTCCAATACCTGGACCAAGCAGAATGGAGAACAGAGCGTGGCGCGCTCAGCATAAGCAAGCGCTCGCTGAAGCCTGTGGGCTGAAGAGTACCCCGACGGTCGCGCCAAAAGCGGCCGCCGAACCTACGGCTGGAGACAAGCCAAGAGAAGCATCGGCATTACTGGTGATTCATCAGAGTATGGTGTCGCACCCGGTAGTTGTTGTCGGCAGCCCACTGCGGTCCCGTCCAGCTACCCCCTCACCCCCGCAGGAGGCTGAAGGGCCTGAACCGGAGAAGGAAGTACCGGAGCCACCGGGTTATGAGCCGTTTCGTAGGCTATCCCGCTTACCTGGACAGTCCCTCTCCGACCATGTGAGGGCCCAGCGGGCCGAATGGCTGCGTGCATACCACCCAGCGTGAAGAGGTGGTCATCCGGAAGAGACGTCTGTTTGCTGTTAGGAGCCAGCGAATGTTACAGCTCAAGCAACGTTAAAAGTACTGAACCTGGGAGGAGCTTAATGCAGAACTGTGCGTGGACTCCTTCCGTGACTGTTAAGAAGGAATCTTGTCCTGTTGTTTTCTGCCCACCCAAAGACCGGGAGCGCTTGGAAATAGCCTCCGGGCAGAAGGTCAGCCAAGACCGGGAGCGCCTGAGGAGGGCCTCCGGGCAGATGTGCGACTAAGATCGGGAGCTTCCCTGGAGGGACTCCGGGCACCAAAGTTGTGTGCCAGTCTGTGTGTTTTAAGTATTGTGTTTTCCTACATGTGTTGTTTTGCAGGTACGAACCTCGCCAGGAGGCTGAGGTTAAAGAGGGGAGGAATGTAAGGGGTAGTTGGACCCCTGGTAGTGAAGGAGCGGTTTTTCCCCCCTGAAAACGCCACAGTAGTATGGTGGCAAATTGTAAATGTTGATGGTAAAATGTTACCTGTCATAAACTGTTTCCCCACTAGGTGCCAGTGTAGAGCAGTGGTTCCCCTGGTAACAGTGGCAGGGAAGGAAGGGGCAGGGCAGCCTAGGTGGGGAAGGAAGGGTTCTGAATGCAGAGTCCAGTGTGCAGTGAGATGTGAGAGGCGAGCAAGCTCGGTCTGAGGTGACGGGGCAGAGTGTGGGAGTGAGACGAGGCAGTCAGCCTGAGTGGGTACTCTTGGCTAGAAAGCAGAGGAAACCCATGAGAAACAGTGGAAGAGTTGGGACTAGTCCGGAGCCGGTGGTGTGTACTAGAGTGGAGTGCAGCTATCAGGGGGATAACAAGTGGCCCCTGAAGGCGAAGGTTAGTGCCCTGACAAAGAAGTGGAGAGGTGAGAACTTATCCAGAGCCTGTAGTGTGTGCTGGATCTGCCCTACAGTAAATCCGGGTTAGAGCGCAGCTACTAGGGGGTTAACGTATGTCCCCTGCAGGCAAAGGAAAGTGCCCGTAGAGAAAAAGGAAACCGTTTTTGTAGAAAAGGACCTGTAACTTGTAACGTACTAAAGTAAACCTGCTGCAAACAAAAAGATGGAAGCTTTGTTTAATAAATCGGTGTTTGGTTTATCTGCTGCCTGCAATTGTCTCTTTCCTGAAAGTGAAGAAGGAGCTGGAGAGCACAGAAAGAACGCTGTCATGAATGGGCCCCATGCATCCACACTCTGCCCCAACAACACACCTGTTTTGCAAGTAACGGCCGGGCCGGGGTTCAGCCTGCGGCCCACAAGGCGAGGGGACCCGACTACACCCCCTGAGGCGCCCCCTGCCCCCGTTACATCACCACGTCAAATTATCTGCTACACTTGCAAGCTTCAAACGGAACTTGAAAACTCATCTGTTCAGGAATGCCTACAATTTTTAATGACCCAACTGCTTCACCACCACCACAGCTACTGCCCCACCACCGTGCGGAGCTGCCGCCGCCTCACCACCGTGCGGAGCTGTAGGACGCGTCATGCACCCAGGCTTCAGAAGGAGGACAAAGATGGCCGAAAGAGGAGGTGCCAGACCCGGAGAACGGAGACGCCCATCCGACCGGTCTGCACCGCACCACCCGTTTAGGTGAGTATTATAAAGTGATTTTTACATTCTACACAGCGGCCTGGGCTCTTATACAGCATTCTATATATATAATGAGGCCACTGGTGGTGGCTGCAGCTTATAGTCACCAAATCTGGTGACAAGTTCTCTTTAAGACCTTGTCCAGCAGACTTCTACGTTGATTCCGTTTGTGACGGGTGTGATTCCTATAGGCAATTGCTCACAATATAATCTTACTACATGTTCATGATATACTGTAGATCACGAATAATGTCTTCATGTACTACTATGGAGCCATTCCTATTCCTATGGAGCCATTTATTTAGAATCTGACTAAAAGCAATTGATGTATGCTCCAGTGATGCCTTATTTATGGCCATATATGAATTCCTTCTAGTGGAAGAGTATACATAAATACAGTATATAGAAAACAATCATGCCAGCATGTTGCCCTGTTCGCGGGATGAAATATGAGTCCATAAAGATTAGCAACTACGCTCCACATTGACAGTCCTGTACGAGAGATGGAATCGTAGCATCACTTTAAAGCTATGTGCGAATGATGAATATTTGTGGAGATCACACTCCCTTTGCATGCATTTCTTATCGTGTTTTACTACAGGGTTTTTTTTTGTTTTTTTTTTTTACAGCTTTTTTGCCCAGTGCGTTTTTTAAGTCAAATCTATTGACTGGAAGAGCTCAAAAACGCAGAAAGAATTGACATGCTGCATCTTTGTGGTCACCACAAAGACACAGCCAAAAAAAAAAAAGCTGCAACGTGTGGACAGCAAAAAAGAAATCTCAGACTTTGCTGGGGAAGGAAATGAATGTAGTTTTGGGACCAAAACTGCACCCAAAAAATGCACAAAAACGCTGCAAAAAACGCAGGGTGCGCACAAGACCTTAAGGAAACCAAAATAGGCTTCTTGAGCATAGTCAGATGGTTGCTCTGCACATGGCAAGTCCCAGGCATATGACATCTAGGCATATGGCACTTACCTTAGGCAAATTTCAGTAAAAATATTTTCCTTTTTGGTATGTGGAAAAGGAAGCTATAGATATTCTTTTAAGATACATTATATATAGGCTCTTCTACAACTTGTGACTGTTATCATCCATGTGGTTTAGTGGTAAATTTAGCTATGGAAACACATGATTACAGCATTCCAGTCTAATCCTTTGATGTTGAGTGTTCGCTTTGTTCATTTATCTGTAGCAAATCTAATTTATATATGTGGGTGGATGCTTGTAAGTTTTTGTGGTTGGGGGTCATTTTATACCCAGTAATAACTGGAATGTAGAAAATAGCTATAAATATTTTTAGATGAACTATCCTATCTGTTGGCCGTGTGGGGTTTTCTGTCTGGTTGAGATTGGGGTACGTAGCCTTCTCCAGTTTTGGATATTGGATACACATATTTACAAACTATTAAATCGGACTGACACTCTAGAGGGCCCGTGTTATTCCACATAGGCACTTCCGTAACAGGCTTAGCGGTGGATAAGCTCATTTTTAATAAATTTTAAGGGGTTTATTTAAAGGGGTGGTTCACTACTTAGCTTTCCAAGGAACATTGATATGTTGAAGAAAGGCTTCTCTCAAATACCTTGTGTTGGCAATAGTGTCTGAGTGGCACTATTTCAGTCCGCTCATTCCCTTCGCGTGACCCCTGGGCTCCGTGACCTATGATGTCCAGTGATGTCACGTCAACTTCCACTTGACCTGACATCACCAAGGCGACCCCAGTCTATGTGAGTGACTGGGTTGTGGGCGATGTTTCACCACTCGTCACAGCCCAGTGTCGCTCCTACTTGCAGTGAAGGAGAGAGCAGGGAGTTGCTGGGCTGTGATGAGTGGTAAAACGCTGCCCACAGCCCAGTTACTTATGGAGATTGGGGTCGGCCTCAGTGATGTCACGTCAACTGGATGTTGACCTGATTTCACCGGACATCAGAGGTCACGGAGCCCCATCACACGATGGGGATGAACGGACTGCAACAGCACCGCTCACATGCACTATTGCCAACACAAGGTATTTGAGAGAAGCTTTGTTTCGCAACGTTATATCATTGTGGCCAGTAATGCTAACTAGTGAGCCACTCCTTTTTTTTTAAAAAAAATAAAACAAGCAGCGCAAACTCATCAGTAAGTGTTGGGCCATAGTCAGTGTCAGTATATCTTCAGTATTTTACATCAGTAGTTGTAAGCCAAACCAGGAGTGGGTGAAGAATGTAGAAGTGATGCCCGTGTTACTATTATACTTTTCCTCTACTTCTTTTCTACTCCTGTTTTTGGCTTACAAATACTGATCTAAAATACTGACCAATTGCTGAGCATGTGAACTATGCCTTAGAGGGGCATGCATATTTTTATCGTATGACCAATTGTAGTTGTTTCCGTGGGCTGGTTGAAGGTACTCTTGACTGATGCTAACCTTATGCGTTGATAAAATACCGTACATGAACGGCTGAATGCACTGTACTTCCCAAGGGTGCTGTGCATGCACTGTGGATGTTGGGAAGGGGTTAACCATAGGCAGACAAATCATTGGTGCAACCTTTGCAGCCAAACAGGAGCCCTAGAGGTAAGGGGGTCCTTTACTACCTCTAAAGCAGGTGGCATTGTGCATTTTGATGAGTTGTTGGACTGAAAAGGGCCCAGAGACTGTTTTTGACTGGGGACCCTTTTCAGTCTGTGGCTGACAGTGGTGTAAACTGTTATTGTTATGCAGTCAGTTGCTCCCGTAAGCCTGTTTTTTATTTATACGTGATACTATAGATATTCCTGTATAGCTGGTCAGCATTCTTGAAGAAATTACACTTACCACAATGAGTTGCACTTGATGTAAACAGTTGCTTATCTGGCATGGCAGAACAGCTGGAATATAATGTGGCTGTCCTACAGGATGTATACGAGCAATTAATAGCTGATATTTTAATAAAATTATGTGTTATTTTGAGAATTTACCCTTTTATACTTTTTATTTTCCTTTTCTTTACATTGGTATTTGAATTTGTATTTGAATTTGACTTTCAAATAATTTAATAGAATTAACTTAAAAAAACAACAACAAACCAACAGGAAAAAAAACACCTAATCAAATTTAGAATTGGAAAACCTAAAATAAATGATCCTCAATAATGGGATGTTTTCATAATGATAGGTGATGGTGGATAGGAGACCAGATCTTTCACCCGTGGACTCTCCAGTTCAGATCCTTCAGTGTTTTTCATTTTGAATTGCACAAATGTGGGTTTTTTAGGGTACATGTGATGAAAATTGTAGAGCTCTTTTTGTTATTTCTTGTCGGGACAGGTCATGAATAGCTTGTGTGTACCAGGCACAAAACTATTGCTTTAGGAGACACAGGGCATTTTCCCAGCAATAACCTACTACCCTGTCTGGATGGGTTGCACATTTACTACTCATTTGTATGGGGCTGAGCTGAAATGCCAGATGAACATTATTTGGTATTATAGCTCTGCCTCATTCAAGGGAATAGTAACTGCTTTTTTGTGCAATATTAAAGAGAATCTGTTAGCCGGTTTTTGCTATGTAATCTTAGGACAACATGAGGTAGGGGGCTAAAACACAGATTTCAGTGTTGTTGCTTATCATAATGTGACGCCCTGGACTAGCCAGGTAGTCACAGATAGGCCCTTGCACAACACCTGTCCCCTAAAAAGGTGTCATCAGCCAACCTTAAAACCCTAGTCACCTCCCTCAGGGTTTGATGGACACACCAGGGTGGCGTGCCCAGGCGGTTGGACACGCACACCGAGGAGTTCACAGGGCCTGACGCAGGAAACACAGTTCAGTTGAGTTTAGTCTTGAAGTTCAGTGGAGGAGGTCAGGCCTGTGTGACAGGCCTGTAACAGACTGACAGGTGCCAGGGTTGGAGCCTGGGCACCTTTTGGCTAGGAGGCAGACGGTGGCCTCAGCCTGCAGGTGCCAGGAAGACGGTTCGGTGGAACCGCAAGGGATCGGGACAGGGTAGTGGCCCGCCGGTACCGAACCGGGGAACCTACTGGAAACCGGAGCACAAAGGGGGGTACTCAGACCCTGAAACGAGGTCCAGAAACTACTGGACTGAGTTAATTAACTGATTGAGGTCTGGACTTTAGGTCCTTTCCCACCCAAGTCCCGACTGAAGACAACAGCCCACCGAGGGGGATAGAAAGCCACCGCTCAGGCATAGAGATCCCACGGGACAGCGTCTGCGGGCAAAGGGCTTTCCCGATGTATACAAGCCGGGGAGCGGACTCCCGTCGCGGAAGCGTAGGCAGTCAATAGCTACACAACACTGTGCAGGAGAAAGGCAGAGACCACCAACCGGGTGGGGGACCAGACGCAGCCAGCTGCGGGCACCGACCACCATCATCTTGGTTTACCAGAGACTTATGTGTGTCAATCATCGTGAGTACAACAGTGCCCTCGGGCCGTGCACCGCTCCACACCAACACAGACTTCCCCAATGGGTCCCGGGGCCATCACCCCTACCCACGGAGGGGTTAACACCTTGCTGCGCAACATCTCCCCCGGGTGCCCAGTAAACAGCAGCGGTGATGTCCATCTTCACCACGACCCGTGGGTGGCGTCACAAACTTAACCAAACCACGGACCCGGCCGTAAACCTACGTCCCCTCCAAAGCGCCAGTCCCCTTTCAGAGCGAAGTGACCCCGGGTCCGGAGGCGCTCGAGCCACCCACCGATGAGCCCGGATCCGAGCTGCAGCCGAGCGCGGGGCGGTACAATACTGTGTGCTGTTGTTTACTTTATAAAGAATATTTTATTACTAGTTGATTATCAATGCTGTGACGAGCTGGCAGGTGATAAACAGCTCAGTGTCAATAGACTATGTAAATAGAGAGCCTGAATTTGGCAGGGTTAGCTTTCTCAACTCTACTTCATCCTACAACCAAGAACTCTGATTGTGTCACAATAGCTGCACCCAGTAAATAAATGATACATAGTTAGATTCAGGGTCTCTTTTCCTTACTACATTATTCTATTCCTAAATGAGGTAGCAAGTACTTGGTGACAGATTCCCTTTAAGTAAGTTCTTCAAGGCACAAGCCTTTGTAATGTGTATTTAGAATGTATATCATTAAAGCTACCAATATACATGCTAAATGTATCCGTAGGTGTACATTACCACTACAAAGCCAAAAAGAGTATAATTCTGTTTCTTCGTCTGGCTGTAAAAAACAACCCCAAAACAAACATATAAAAAGACACTACTTTTTCATCAAATGAAGTCCATGTCAAAAACCGACTCCATAGGATGGATTTTTTTTATTTATTTGTTTTACACCCAATGTCACAATATGGCATGCATCACATACATTGTTTAACATGTACAGCACTGGCGGACATATCGCCGGTTCAGCTGAAGCGGTGAACAGGGGCCCGAAGGTTCAGTGGGCCCTTGCTCGCCGGTCAGTAATGAGGGCAATCTGACCTGTTGTCCGGAGCCCCGGGGGGCCCTGGTCAAATCGCCCTCATCACACGCTCCGTGCCAGGGAGGGAGCGATCCTGCAGCTCCGCACAGTCAGTGCAGGCAGCGGAACGCAGGAATCTTCTCTATTCCCTGCCGGCACTTTCTCTGTGACACACGCGGCGGTGCCCTGATGACATCAGTACTGCGCGCATGTGTCATTTCAAAAGTTCCCGCCCAGCAGGAGAAGCGGCACAGCCAGGGCCTTCACGGAGAGAAGCAGCAGCGGGGGCCCCTAGGAGAACATTGGCGCAGCCAGGGCTCGTACAAGAGAAGAAGCAGCTTGGCGGGGGTCCGTACGGAGGTGCCTGAGGAGGGAGGCGAGTGGTGACTAATAACTTCCGTTATCACGTTTCCGTTGGCGTTCCATGAACTGGCGTTACCACCAACTAATGGAAATCTCATGCATGGTAGCATCAGTGCACCTGAGAAGCAGGGTGGGCGCTCCCCGTCTTCTTTAGGCGCACTGTACATGACCAGAAGTTCAGAAAATGGCTCACGTACACGTATTCTGAACTTCCAGTCATGCACTGACACAGCTAAAATGAGCCGCACTCATGCGCAAGATTTCTGGAGCTGCTGTTGGCACCGGCTCATGGAAATCATGTTATTACGCCCACAGGGGCCTGAAACATGGAAAAAGGGTCAACAAGTTTGGGAAATTAACGCCCCTGTGACTAGTCATAAACCTAATTAGCATAGGGACTGCAAGATTTGAGTAGTTTTTTTTTTAAAATATTCATATTAGTGAACAGCATTATACAGGGCTGGTTAGGGAGGGAATTTGGGCATACAGGTATCAATGCTGCTGGGTTGGAGGGCAGAGGGGCCTGACAGGTTCCCTTTAAGGAAATATTGTCTTTAGCTGACTATTTTTTTTATCTAGTTGTAGCATTGCTCTGGTTTAAAGAAAAAAACATACTAGCAGCTCTATCCTCACAGAAAAATACTCAAGAAAAACCCTGTTAAAAATTAACTTTTAATAGATAAGTTAAAAAGGCCCAAAGAGGACACACATTTAGATTAAAATTGAACAAGGTACCATAATAGGTCAGGGCGCAATGACAGTCACATGAAAATATCAAAGATACATTGACTAATACCAACATGCTAGGAGGGAAAAACAAGGAGCACCCCTTTCAAACAATGGTTGTTCACAGAGGTATCATCCTCCTTTCCAGATCTTTGCACACAGCTGTCTTTTTCTGGAGTTTCTGGACTTGGGACCCCTGAGTATTAATTGTCTCTGTTCCCCTGATGAACCCTGGTATACTGGAAACCAGGGAGAAACGCGTCTGGATATTTGTTGGATATGAAAATTCAGATAAGTAATTTTATTACCTTTTGGTGATAGGTGTGTCAGTGTGGACAAGGATCACTGTAGGGTTGGCCTAGGAGTTCCCGACGGTGAATGGGGGCGCCCAAAACAGTTATGGTGTCACACCCTCCATTGCCAGGTAGGGATTTCTAGGGCTCATTAGGGTCATTTGCTCTGTGAACAACCATTGTTTGAAAGGGGTTACTCCTTGTTTTTCCCTCTTAGCATGTTGATATTAGTCACTGCATCTTTGATATTTTCATGTGACTGTCATTGCCCCCTGACCTATTGTGGTACCTCGTTTAATTTTAATCTAAATGCGTGTCCTCTTTGGGCCTTTTAACATATCTATTAAAAGTTAATTTTTAACAGGGTTTTTCTTTCGAGATTTTTCTTTTTTTTTTTTTTTCTTTTTTTTTTTATCACCTGAAACTTTTTTTTTTTTTTTTTTTTTTTTAATTCTGCTGTTGCTTATAGTAAAATTACTCATTAACGTTATTGGCGTTCCCACTGGGAAATTTTAAAATATTGCTGTGAAAAATAATTTGCATGTCAAATGGCCATGTGATATATGGATGTATACTGTACTTATAAAGGATACGTTGTATACTTGTGAGGAGGGTTTGTCACGTGCAGCAGAAATGTTTCTGAAGTTTCTGGACAAGTCACAGAATTGTAGATTTTTGCCAGAAGCGATAGAACAGTATTTATATTTAGCAAACTATTTATGCCCATTTTGTGGTCATAAAAATGTACTGTGACCAGTAGTTGGTGCGGCATAGCTGCTTTACCCGCTGCAACGGGGCAGTAGAAATTATGACCATTATAAGCCTTGTTGCCATTCAAGACAACTATCTGTGGTCAGTCAGCCAATGGTCATATACACTGTGTGTGTAATTATATATACATAAATCTATATATATATATATATATATATATATATATATATATATATATATATATATAATTACACACACAGTGTATATGACCATATATATATATACTTTATATTTTTGATGATTAATTTTGTCAATCAATCCATCCAAAAGAATAATATTTAAGAAAGTAAATGTGAGGTTTTGCCTTTTTTTAGGAGAATATCTATGTGCGCAAAATTATGAAACTAAATGAAAAATATACATTTTCTCGTCTGTTGTTTACTTATGTTAAAATGACAACATTAACTAAACAATTCCAAAATTATAAAAATACATTTCTGACCTTTCCTATAAAATATCAATGACCATTATAGCCCCCCTACTTTTTAACAAGTCCTAAACCTTCCTTCCATGGAGTCTGTTTCTTAATCTTTTGATCATCTTTTTGGGCAGCACCATTCACAGGCTTCAAGACACTGTTCAGAGAGGTGGCTATTTTCCATCACTGTAAATCTCCAGTTTAAGAAGCACCCACAAGTTCTCAATAGGGGTTAGGTCAGGTAAGGCAGGGCCATGTCATTATTCTTTCATCTTTTAAAGGGAATCTGATACATGTTGCTTGACCCACGTTCAGCGTGTACCAGATGCTGGCTGTATGATTTTAGTCTTATACTGTATGTTCAACTCTGAAACACTCTTCAGAGAAAAACATAGTTTATTAGTTAGCAGGGACTGAGCAGTACAGGCTTTTCCCTTTTTCTCTCCCCTTGAGTGGCAGCTCTCCCTATAAACCCACACATGGAGAGACCTGTCATTCAAGGGGACTGGGCACGGAGAAGCTGCCAGGGATCCACTTGTCCGACTTGTCTTTCGTGCGTCTCGGTCCCAAGATGCTATTTGTTCTGTCCCCACTTAAAGGCGATGGAAGGTGCGTAGTTGTGAGAGGTTGTGAGAGTCTTACCTTCGTTTTTCCTATAGGTGGGGCAGACAGGACCAGAGCACTTCAGAGTGAAAACATGCACATGCTGAGATGAAACAATGGTGGTTTATTTTCTTTAAAGGTTAGGACATGCAGAGTGCAGTAATCCAAGTACCAGGCATTGAAATCTTCCAGTGATGCTTGCCTCTGTAGCTACTACGTGGTCAGAAGACTTTGCTCCTAGTAGCTCCAATAAGGGATGTTGTTCTCACAGACTCTGCTTTGGAAAAGAATATCCCAGGATGTGATGCAAGAGGGTCATCAGACACTCCCATGGGCTGGGCAAAAGAAACAGAGGAGCCGAAAAGTCTGACCAGTAGATGGCAGCAGAGACAAGCATGAAAAACATCAAATGACAGTTTTAACTAAGACAAATAGAAACAGCACACTCCCCGTCTGAAATTCACTTTGGGGATTTCACTATTGAGTCCATAATACAACCTGAAAGGAAAGGCATGTTCAATGCAAAAACAAGCTCAATTGAGTCCAAAACAAGAAGGATGGCTCAAAGTTCAGGTCCGGTAGCGTTCATCCTGTAGGGTCGCTCTCTATGGGCAAAAGCAGAACAAGTTCGTGGATTGGCCTTGCAAAGGTCTTCGTCTCACCTTTCCTGATGACCTTTAGCTCCACCTTCCGAACATTGCCGTCCTGACTAGGCAGTATCCTAGTAATTAGTCCCATAGGCCAGTCAGTCCTTTCTGTGGTCTGATCTTTCATGAGGACTAGGTCTCCTTCCTTGAGGTTCGGCTTGGAATGTCGCCACTTCTTTCTTCCCTGAAGAATGGTGAGGTATTCCTTCCTCCATCGGTTCCAGAAGTAGTCAGCCAAGTATTGAACCCGTTTCCAGTGTTTTTGATAAGTGTTCGCGTGGGTGAACTCTCCGCTGGGCATTACCACGTTGTCAGTTTTTTGGGTAATGAGAATAGTAGGAGTTAATATGGTTGGTGTTTCTGGATCCATGGTCACCGGCACAAGGGGTCTTGAATTGATAATGGCTGAGACTTCAGCTAAAAGAGTGACTAGAGTCTCATGTGTGAGTCTTGAGGAATTAACGTCCATTAGCATGGAGTTAAAGATGTTGCGTGAAATCCCGATTGAAGATCCAGGTGCAACCTTTCTCTGCCAGCTGATCTTGGATAGGTTTGGTGTCGATGTTCAGTTCTCTACATGCACCGACGAAGTTGCTTCCACGGTCAGACCTCAGCTGTTTCACTGGTCCTCTGATGGCAAGGAACCTTCTCAAGGCGTTGATTAGGCTGGAGGTATCCATGGACTCTAACACCTCAATGTGAACGGCTCGAACACTCATGCAGGTGAATAACACAGCCCACCGCTTGCTGTTTGCTTGGCCTCCGCGAGTTCTGCGTGTGGACACCATCCATGGTCCGAAAACGTCTAGGCCCACGTAGGTGAAAGGTGGCTCTGTGGAAAGTCTGTCTGTAGGCAAGTCAGCCATTTGCTGGTACAGTTGTTTTCCTCTCGCTTTACGACAGTGCACACAATCGTGTAGTATTTGTGCTACACGTCTCTTCATTCCAATAATCCAGAGGCCTGCAGACCGTAAAGCACCTTCTGTAATTTGCCTGCCTTGGTGTTCAGTCTTTTCATGGTGGTGTCGGATCAGCAAGACTGTAACATGGTGTTTGTTGGGAATGATGAGAGGATTTTGTTCTGCAACTCCAAGATGAGCCTGATTTAAACGACCACCAACTCTCAGTAAGCCGAAACTGTTGATGACTGGGTTTAAATTGGCGAGAGGACTTCTTAATGGAATCTGCTGTTTGTTGTATAAACACTTCCATTCTATGGCGAATTCACTCTGTTGGAGGTGGCGTATTATGAGGGACTCGCTATGGGAGATGTCCTCAGCAGAAAGGGCTTTGTGGCAGACATGCCAGCGATGACAGTCTTTGGTTTTAAGGTCAGTACGACAGCATCTGGCGATATGCACTAACCTAGCGACAGTCCTGACGAGCCTCATCCAGCTGGAGAAACGTTCAAAACGTTGGCAACCGAGGTTGGAAGTTTTTTCTGCACTGGTGGCCAGGGTATTGACTTCAGCTCGGACATCTGGATCGTTGTCTGGATCTAGGATGCTGAAGGCTTCCTGGACACCTTCTTCTGACTGTCTCAGCAGGAACTCTGGACCCGTAAGCCAAGAAGAGTTAGCAAAAGAACTTATAGACATAGGTCTAGTTGCGTGATCTGCTGGATTCAGTTCGGCTGGTACAGGTTCTGCTAGGTTGTTGCAGACTTCCTTGTCCATAAAGGCGACGCTGTGTTCTCTCATTTCAGGCTTGCTGTTCATGGAACGCTGAAGAGAGTTACACCTAGTCTGAGTTTGAGCTCGGTTGTTTGGGAGTCTTACCCTGGTAGATCGGAAGGGTAATGGAGAGACCCAATGGTTGGTTTTGTCTTTAGAAAACTCACAGTCCATTATTCCGATGAATTCTCTGTCCTCTACTGACAAGGCTACTTTATCGTCGTCCTTGGTTGTGAGAAAGACTGATCTTCCCAAGTTGTCGATATGCAGAGAAGAAGCGATGTCAGGTAGCTGTATTGTGTCTGGAGACTTCTCTTTCACTTCATAGTGATGAGGACATGGCTTTAAGCAGGTTGTGCGCCCATCTCCATGCACATAAGTCTTGAAGGAATCAATTTCTGATCGATCAACGCACACATTTCCTATGACTACCCATCCCAAGTCCAGTCTCTGGGCGTATGGTGCATAGTCAGGCCCATTACACTGCTGTCGCACCTTGTGTACCCTTAGATTGTCTCTGCCGAGCAGGAGTAGAATCTCTGCGTTATTGTCCAGAGGTGGGATAACACTAGCGAGGTGTCTTAGGTGTGGTTGATGAAATGCAGCTTCTGGGGTAGGAATTTCATTCCTGTGGCTGGGTATTTGGTCACATTCAACGAGCGTTGGTAGAGGTATTTCAGTCTTCCCATTGATAGGAGAAGCAATGAATCCCTGGGCTCTTCTGCCGCTAGTCTCAATGCGACCTGAGCAGGTGTTCAAGGTGTAGGGTTCTGATGGTCCATTAATTCCGAAGGCTTCAAAGAATTTGGTTCCTGCTAGGGACCGGTTGCTTTGGTCGTCTATGATGGCATACACCTTCATTGCCTTTTCTGGATGTCCCTCAGGATAAACCTTGATGAGGCATATTAGGGCACAACATTTCTGTGTTTGGCCCTCTCCACATACCTCTGAGCATGAGCAGGAGACGGCTGTGGTGGTGTCAGTCTGATTCTTGGGCTCCCCGCCATGACTTGGAGTGGGAGTGGTGGTGACTGTAGCCGGTGTGTCTCTAGCTAGCTGGGTTGGGTGCATGGCTGAAACGTGTTTTTCACTATGACACTCCTCACACTTGACAATGGATTTACAGTCCTTGGCCATGTGTTCAAGTGATGCGCAGCATTTGAAACAGATCCCAAGCTCTGTGAGGACTTTCTTGCGCTCCTGTAGGGTTTTAGATCTAAACCCTCTGCACTTGTTCAGTGAATGCGGTTTTTTATGGATGGGACATTCTTGATTGAAAGACTTATCTCGTGATGAGATGGTGTTCTGTTTATCTGTGCGTGCTGCAGGTGATGGTAGCTCAGTCTTCCTGACACTCACAGTGTTCTTAATGTCTCTGCGTTTGTGTATGGCACCTTCATACCTTGATGATGATGATGTTGCAGCTGCCGAAGTGTTGAACTCTAGGAAGTCGAGGCTGGGGTCGTTCCTCATCTGGGCCTGCTCGTCAATGAACTTGCAGAACTGAATAAATGGGGGAAAGGTGACGTCATTCATTCTTTTGTACCTTGAGACTGACGTTGCCCATTTCTCCTGCAGACTGTATGGCAGCTTCACCACGATTGGGTTCACTCCATGGGCTGTATCCAGGTAGCACAGCCCAGACAGACGAGGATCTCTTTTGGCGAGCTCCAGCTCCATGAGCAGATCACTTAGGTCTTGAAGCTTGTGGACTTCTTTAAGGTTGATCTTTGGGATGTCCTGCAGTCTCTTGAATAGGGCTTTCTCTATTGCTTCTGCGCTGCCAAAGGTGCGTTCCAGTCTCTGCCATGCAGCAGCGAGACCTGCTTCTGCTTGTCCCACGTAGACGGTTCTGAGGCTCTTGATACGGTTTGTAGAGCCTGGGCCCAACCACTTGATCAGGAGGTCGAGCTCCTGTTCCGCAGTGAAGTTGAGATTTGCGATGGCTGCCTTGAAAGTTGCTTTCCAGGCCCTGTAGCTCTCTGCACGATCATCGAATTTCGTGAGACTAGTGTTGATTAGCTCTCTGCTCACCATGAACCTGGCAAACTCAGACATATCTGATTTCTCACCACTTGTTGCCACGACGACTCGTGATGCCCCTGGGGCGTATGGGCTGCCTGGCATGAATGGATGAGATGTTCCCGGGTAAAATGACGTTGCTGCAGGGTTGAGCTGTGGTTTAGCCTCTGTAGATTCTGATGACCGCTGCTTGAGCTGTGGAAGTGGGTCAGGAAACACTTGGTTGCCATCTTGCTGTGGTGGCTGTGTTTGAGAGGGCACCTCTTGGTGACTGTTATTAATTTGCTCGGGTGCTTTAGGTGGCACTGGCACTGGTAGAGGTAAGTTGGAGGTTTCGGTGTTGTCGGCTTGGACGGTACTGCAAACCGGGGTTGCTACAGGTAACTGATTCAGTACATAGTCTCTTGTGCGATCAACTGGATTGTCTGCTTCCAGTGGTGGTGAGTCAGCTGGATCAGGACCTTGGATCAATGCTTGCTCAAGTAGTCTCACTTTAGCTAGCGCAACTTCCTCTTCCATCTGTGACTGAAGAATCTTTATCCGAGCCTCCGCTTCTGCACTTTTGGCTTCTTCCTCTACTTCTCTTTCTGTGAAGGAACGTCTCACCTTGGATTCCTCTGCTCTTATGCGGGCCTCTAGTATCCTGTCGCTCAGGGCGGAGCTTCTTGAGGATGATGACCCGGATGACCGAGAGGAACGTCTAGATGAGGTTGATCGGTGTGATCTGGTTTCTTGCTGGTGAGAGATACGGTGTTCTGCCTTGTCTATGGCATTTTGCACCTTGGCATCTCTTTCCTTGTCCACCTCTTCTGCCTTGCTCAGGTCTGAAAGAGCTTCATCAATTTTAGAGTCTTTTAGAAAGGTAATGTACCTTGTTGACAGTCTCTTGTATCTTTCATGAGCTGTGTTCAGCCGTTCCAGAGCGGCTAGTAAGCATGTGGCATCACCTGATGAGGATTCAAGTCTTGACATGTAATAGGTGACTCGTTCCCACTGTTCTTCCAGGTGTTCACATAGCTCATCTTTCATAGTGTGATAGTTTTCAGTGGCCTTTATCGTGGGTTTGGAAGAGCGCTTCGGTCGGACAACTTGGTCTGCTGAAAGCATGGGCTCTGCCTCCTGGGCTTCATAATGGACAGTATCAGGTTGTATTTGCTCTGTTTCAGCAGTGGGGAACTGTCCGAGGTCTTTTTCGGCCATTTTTATATAAGGTGTACTGTCTCTTTAAGAAACTTGACTTTTGAATAGGGGTCTAAAAATCGTTGTGCAGCTCTGCAAGGACTCCCTGATGAGATTCCCAAGGTGTCTTTAGTAAAACTTGGGGTTCGCAGTGCAGCGATGTGCAGTAATGAGGTATAATGTACTGCAAGTCTATAGAAGGAGTATAGCAAGAGAGAAACAGCAGGTGCATAAACTGTCCCTTTACAATGCAAGCAGAGGTGACACAGGACGTGGCAGATGGGAGAGCTTCCCCTTAGGCTTGTCCAGGCATGCACTGTGCAGGCAGACTAGTGCACAAGGCTTGTTGCTAGGCAGATTACAGGGGAAGTTACAGGGTTCTTAGGGATCTGTAGCCGGGGTATTGAGCTCTTAAGCAGTCTTCTGACTGTTCTGTCCCCACTTAAAGGCGATGGAAGGTGCGTAGTTGTGAGAGGTTGTGAGAGTCTTACCTTCGTTTTTCCTATAGGTGGGGCAGACAGGACCAGAGCACTTCAGAGTGAAAACATGCACATGCTGAGATGAAACAATGGTGGTTTATTTTCTCCAAAGGTTAGGACATGCAGAGTGCAGTAATCCAAGTACCAGGCATTGAAATCTTCCAGTGATGCTTGCCTCTGTAGCTACTACGTGGTCAGAAGACTTTGCTCCTAGTAGCTCCAATAAGGGATGTTGTTCTCACAGACTCTGCTTTGGAAAAGAATATCCCAGGATGTGATGCAAGAGGGTCATCAGACACTCCCATGGGCTGGGCAAAAGAAACAGAGGAGCCGAAAGGTCTGACCAGTAGATGGCAGCAGAGACAAGCATGAAAAACATCAAATAACAGTTTTAACTAAGACAAATAGAAACAGCACACTATTAAAGGGAACCTGTCATGTGAAATAACGCTATTAACCTGTAGACATGGGGTTAATCTGCAGGTCAATAGCGTTCTGAAACTCCCCACTCTTAGAGCCCCGCTACCGGAAGATAGTGATCAAAGCCTGCCAGGAGCATTACAATAATTTTCTCCTGACAGTGGGGCTCTAATTGTGGGTGTTGGGCAGGTTCAGAGTGCCGTAGCATTTCAGAGCTAAGCATATATGGCTAAAATCATACAACCAGTTTCTAATACATGCTACCCATGGCTAGCCAATCAATGGAGTACTTCAATGCATGCAGTGGAGCATTGCCCTGCATAAAAATCATCTGGTGTGTCAATGGTCACCTTCAACTCCATAAAACCATAAAACCTTTGAAAAATCTGTCTTCAGATATTTTTTGGACTAGTCTTGACGTTTCAACTTGTGTCTTGTTCAGCGATAGTCAGTTTTCAGCCTTCCTTACCTTGGCCATATCTCATATGCTCCTTTTATTTCAAATCTGTTTTATTATTAAGTTTATAAATCAAGCATACATCTTGAACATTTATAAAGATTATAAAACATAAACAGTGATCTCTCAGTTTCGGAATGACAAAAATAACATCACATTGTAGATTTCATTGGAACTCTATAAGCTATCCTTATGCTAACACTCCATGACAAACCATACACTAGAAATCAGAGTTCCAGCTAAACATGTCTTCCTGATAATTGACAAGACCACTCTCAGCATAAAACAATCCCCTTTTAAGTTATTGAATAAACATTTAAGAAAAAGTAGAAAACTAGAAAAAAAAAAAAAAAAGAACAGATATAAGCTTAGAAAAGAAGGAATCAAATAGAGTGAAGAAAGTAGGGTAAAGAGGGAGTGGGGGAAAAAAGTGTGTGGGGAGAGGAGAAGACAAGGTATGTCACTATTTCTCATCCCAAATAACCTGCCAGACTCACCGTGAACTCAGGAGACTCCATGAACGTAATCCACGGTCCCCACACTGTGATAAATTTTTCCGTGAGCCCATTTAGTTCAGCTGTGAGTTCCTCCATTCTCTGGAGGTTTGCCATCTCCTCTACCCAGTCAGCTAACGTGGGGCATCTAGTCTGTTTCCAGTATCTGGGAATAATTATACGGGCTGCCGCTAAACAAAATCGCAGCAGGTCCCTCTTTTGTGACTTGAATGAACCTGGGAGGATAGAGAGGAGGGCCACCTGGGGAGATCTCTCCACCTCACCCCCACTCATCTTTTTATACATAGAAAACACTGAGTCCCAGAATGGTTGCAATTTAGCACAGCTCCACCATATATGTAACATAGACCCTTTTTCTGTACCACATCTCCAGCACATGTCGGACACTGAGGGAAAGATAGCATGCAATTTGGTCGGGTATTGGTACCACCTTGTGAGAATTTTATAGTTTTTCTCTTGGGCGGCACAAGCCAGAGAAAGTTTGTGGGTCCACAGAAACGCCCTGCTCCATCTGTCCTCCGAAATGTCCTCTCCCAGTTCCTCTCCCCATCTATAGACAAATTTGGGTTTGTCCGACATGTCTCTCTGGTTCAGCATTTTATAAATAAGAGATATGACATGCCCAGGTGACGAACCCTGCAAGAACAATTTCTCAAATGGAGTAGGGGGGGTCCTCAACTTCCTCTCCCTGTCCTGGTTGGATAGAAACGATTTCAGCTGCATATATTCTATCCAGGAAACCTCTCTCCCTGTGGCCCGTAGAGATGCATAAGGGGGCAGGGTATTTCCCTGGAGCACATGAAAAAAACGAGTTTCCTCCACCCGAGCATATCCCAGAAATTTATTGGAATGAAGCCCCGGAGGGAACTCCTGGTTGCCAAAGAGGGGGGTAAGTGGACCCCTCCCCCCCATCACTGTCCAAATAAACTCCATTCCCTTCTCTATCTGTGACCTACTCTCCTTTCCCATCCATGAGAGGAAGTGCAAAGGGACTCCCAATCCGTCCTGTTCGATCGCGACCCATTGTTTCGAGTTCCTATGGAAGTGCCAATCCATTATCCTCGTTAGAATAGTTGCCCTGTAGTATAACTGGAAATTTGGGAGCCCTGCCCCTCCATTATTTTTGTGTCTGGTAAGAGTTTTTATGCTTGTCCGAGGTCTCCTATTCCCCCAAACGAACCTTGACAAAGCCGTCCGAATTTTGGAAAAGTAACTCCCCGGCAGCTGAATAGGTACCGTTTGGAACAAGAAAAGAAACCTAGGAAGAACATCCATTTTAATAGCGTTGATACGCCCAAACCACGATAGTCTTTTTTTGTCGTACTTCTTTAAATCCCTAATTGTCCTCTCTAACAGGGGTAGAAAATTATGATGCATAATTTTTGTTGGATCCCGAGGTACAACTACCCCCAGATATTTTATAGCTGACGGTTGCCACTTAAAGGGAAAATTTTGGGTTGTACGGGCTAGATCTTCCGCCGACAGGGTCACATTCATAGCCTCTGATTTAGAGAAGTTCACTTTAAAATTACTTAAGTTACCAAACTCCTCGAACTCTTTGAGCAAAGACGGGAAGGATATGTGTGGCTGGGAAATAAACATGAGAAGGTCGTCAGCAAATAAAGCTAACTTGCGATTCCCTCCCCCGGCCTCTATCCCATGGATACTAGCATTATTTCTTATGGCGACTGCGAGATGCTCCATGACAATGACGTAGAGCAGAGGTGACAATGGACATCCTTGCCTTGTTCCATTGTGGACCTGAAACGATGACGACAGAAACCCATCCGTCCTAACTTTTGCTGAGGGTCTCGAATAAAGGGACGCAATCCTATCTAAAAATTTTTTGCCCAAACCCACCTGCTTTAGAGCGGCCATCATGAAATTCCAACTGACCCGGTCAAAGGCCTTCTCCGCATCCACTGAGAGTAAACACATGGGAAGAGAATGAGCCCTCGACCGAGTCATCAGGAGGAACAGTTTGTTGGTATTGTCACGCGCCTCCCGACCTTGTACGAACCCCACTTGATCTGTGTGTATTATCCCGGGCAAGGAAGGAGCAAGTCTGTTGGCTAAGGCTTTGGAAAAAAGTTTTAGGTCTAGATTGATCAGTGAAATGGGTCTGTAATTTGTAACTAACATGTGATCCTTCCCCGGTTTGGGGATAACACATATATGGGCTTCGAGAGATTGCGCCACCCATTGGGAATTTTCTGAGATGGAATTAAATACTTTAGTCAAGAACGGGGATAGCTGAGTTTGGAATATTTTATAAAATTTAGGGGTGAACCCATCTGGACCCGGACTTTTGCCTGAGGGAGATTCTTTAATGATAGATGCCACTTCTGCTTCTGTAAAGTCCGTCTCTAAATTTTCAACCTCAGCGCTGGGTATAACCGGTAGGGCCGTTCTGGATACGTAGTCGTTTATTTTATTTTCTAATGCGTCATGTGGCATGTCTCCAAATTTGCCCTTTATGTTATATAGGTCTCTATAATACTTTTGGAACTGTTCCGCGATGAGAGTTGGGTTCTGAGTCGAAGAGCCGTCTGCTTGTTTAATCATGGGAATGTGGCTGGGGTCTCCCCTAGGGTGTAGAATCCTAGCTAGTGGTCTACCACATTTATCTGCATACTCATAGAGGAATCTTTTTATTCTAGTCCTATGTCGCTCATACTGTCGGTCGAGAATCGATTTAAGCTCCTCTCTATTTTTGACTAGCTCCGCCAGTGTCAAAGGTGATAATGTCTTCTTATGGGCCCTTTCCAGATCTGAAATATTCTGAAGTAGGGACAAAATGGTTTGGGCTCTCTCTCTCTTAAGCCTAGCCCCATGTTTGATCAAAACCCCTCTCAACACACATTTAAGTGCCTCCCACTGCACGGGAAGGGCTGTGGGGTCTTCTGAGTGTATTTCTAAAAATTCATCAATCGTGTTCTGTAGATCCTTCATGCACCCCTGATCCCCAAGCAGACTATCGTTCAGCCGCCAAGACCACGGCCTCCCTGCCCCATCTGGGATAGTAAGGCTCAGGAATATAGGAGCGTGGTCAGACCAGGATATACTGCCTATAGAGGCCTGTATCTGCCAAGTCAGAGCCTTTTGGCTCACAAGAAACAGGTCTATGCGGCTGTACGAGGAGTGAGCCGGGGAGAAGTATGTGTAGTCACGCTCCACTGGGTGTAACGTTCTCCACACATCTACCAATCGAAGCTCTTGTATTGAGCGTTTAACTTTTGTTAGCTTTCTGAGAGAGAGAAAATTGTGTCCCGAAGTTGTATCTACCTTAGGGTCCAAAGTGAAGTTTAAATCGCCACCCACGATCACGGTCCCTTCTGCGAATTCATCCAATGATGACAGGAGAGAGGAGCAGGACGTCGCCGGATCTGTTTGGTAAATACCAATTGACAATGGTAAAGATAGATGAATTAACATTAATTTTCAGAAAAATGAATCTTCCCTCAGTGTCCACTCTCGTGTCCAGAACCGTGTGCACCAGGGCTTTATGGATGCCTATAGACACCCCTTTTGATTTTGACTCTGGGTTGGGGCTATGGACCCATTTGGTGTAATATCTGTCTTTAAAGTTAGGGAGGTGACCAGTTTTGAAATGTGTTTCCTGAATCAATAATATATGGACTCGTTTCTTATGCATGTCAAAGAATACCTGAGACCGTTTTTGCGGGACATTGAGGCCTCTCACATTCAATCAGCCAAAGGTAATCTGCGTCATTCTGAGGAGGAGGAACGGTGAGGAACCGGGAAGTAGGGTCAGAGGATGGGGATGGGAAGAGAGGTGTGGGTGGAGAGAATAGAGAAGGTTAGGAGAGGGGGAGAGAAAGAAAAAAAAAAAAAAAAAAGAAAAGAGGGGGGGGGGGGGTAGAAGGATTAAGTATATAAAGGAAACTACAAACAAAGAGAGAGTACCGTAGGCAAAAAGGTCAAAGCACCTCTTGCCTGTAGGGTCGTAACGTGACCCTTATACTTGGTCAAATAGACTAGAGGTAAATGCAGAAAAATAAGAATCTCTATATACCAGGGATGTTAATCCTACGCCACTACCCTGTGGCGTGTTATCCCAATCAGGGAGGGAACTTTCCACAAAGGAGCCCCCTGCCCTGGACTAAAAAACAACTTTTAATTATATATATTTTGATTTGCAACTAAAGCTCTGTATAAAGAAGGGAGAAGGGGCTTTGAGAGGGTATTGTACCTTATAATGTTGAGGGGCGCCCCCCATTACACCCAGGATGGAAGGAGGGAACCCCCCACCCCCCTGTCCAGGGCGATACAATAACCCCACAACGCGAAATTCCCATCAGGACCAGGGGATAGACTCCATCGTACTGTGATCCTTTAACCAAAAACATACTAGAACAATTTAATCCACCATTCTCTTATACATCAGACCGGCCTCCCTCCTCTTTCTCTACGAGAGCCACGCATCCGATCACCGGCTGTGACTCCCCCCCCCCCCCCCATTGGAAAGTCCGGCCAGTCCTCTATAGGCACTAATGGAATGTCCAAGGCCGCGGTGAACGAGGGTAAATCCGCCGGAGACCGAAGAACATGCATTCGTCCCGCGTGCCGAACCTGCAGGCGGAAGGGGAACCCCCAGCTATATGGAAACTCGTATGAGCGGAGAATGTCCAGCAGAGGTTTAAGAGCTCTTCTCCTTTGTAAGGTAAAACTGGATAGATCTTGTAGAATCTGGATTTGGCTCCCCTCATACGATGGTGATACTCCACTGCGGAGCTTAAACAGAATGGCCTCCTTAATAACATAGCGGTGGACCCTACAGATCACATCCCGAGGTCGGTCGTTCTGGGCTGGTTTGGGGCCCAACGCTCTATGCGCTCTATCCAATTCCAGGGGTTGCTTTGGCAATTATAGAAATATAGAGATAACAAAAAAAAAAAATAAAAAAATACCCAGAATATTATTGAAGATCACTTGAAGGGTGCCATGTAAGTCCTTGGACTCGACAGACTCAGGCAGGCCGCGCACTCTGAGATTGTTTCTTCGGCCCCTATTTTCAGCATCATCCATTGCTTCAACCACGTATTGTATTTGGCGGGAGTGTTGTTCTAATAGTGCCCCGTGGGCCTGTGAAGTGTCCTCCATATTCTGAATTTTAGCTGCCTGCACTTGACTCTGGGTGTCCACTCTCTCCACCTCCCCCTTCAGGGCTGACAGCTCTGTGCGGTACGCCTGCTCCAGCCTGGTTATATATGCCTCCATATCTTCCCTGGTGGGTATAGCTGAGAAACGTGCCCGCATCTCATTAAGCTCTGTCAGAACTCCTGACTCTTGTGTTGTTGTTATGGCTGGCCCTGACCCTGCATGCTTGTCTGCATCTGGTAACTTTAGATTTATGTTGTGCTTCTGCCTGGGTACGGTCTCACTTCTGTCAGGGACCTGTAACTCATTTGCAGTGCAGTGTCCCCCCTCCTGAAATTCCTCACACTCCTGCATGTGTGTTATAGGAGGGGACGTTACTTCCCCCTCCAGAGGCCTCCAGGCTTCAGGGCTACTGTTTGTATCAGCAGGCACTTCCCCCCTGCTTCTCACTCCTTTCCCCTGTACCTGCAATCTTGGGCTGTCTGGCCTTATCTTCTGTATCTCCTCTTCACTCCGGGTGGTCTCTCCTCTCAGTCGCGTCAGCTGCTGAGCCTTTCCCTGCATCTCCATAGCTGCCATCTCACTGCTGCACGCTGAGCTCACCTCCTGTGTAGCCTTAGCAGCCATCTTGGGTGCCACCTGTGAAGCTTCTCTCTGCCCCGGCCTGGATAAAAAGTGTTTGATCCCTCTCTCCTCCGATTGTGAAGCTCTGCTGCTGCACCCCTGGGATCTCCCTCGTCTCCTCCGCTGCATAGCCTGTGTTGCAGAGTCCTCAGTTGCGTGGATCATCAGTTATAAAGTCCAGTGGCAGGAGCTAAGACAAGTCACGTCCTCACTCCTTCATAGCCAGGACACGCCCCCCTCATATGCTCCTTTTAAATAAGCGTTAAAGTTTATACAGCTTGGAGCTAGAAAATATGCATAAAATTGATGTTATGTTCAAAATATTCACTCACCTAATAATTGCGCGCACAGTGTACACAAATATTAATTTAAAGATTCCCATTAGTTTCCTTTTCCTTCTCTCTTCTCCTTCCAATTGTATAGAAACTATTGCAGTAGCCCCAATTCTGTCCGACATTTGCTTGTCCACCTGGGAAAAAAAATGCCAAGCTATTGGTTGAAATGGTCAATTTCTCTCTTTTTATAAGTAGTTTTTGGTAAATGTTATTTACGTATCCTCTAATGTTTTTTGCTTTTTTTAAAAAACTGAGCCTCTGGAAGAATTTTGGAATAAATACTTACATTCTTAAACACAGTTGGAAATATGCTATAATTGTAAGTAGTAGTCTATTTTTTAACAGAGCTGCCGGCACAAGTCTACATTATTAAAATACTATACAATTTTGCAATATTCTCAACTAAAAGGCAGCTTCACATGACTGTATTTCAGGCATATCTTTTCATCCATATTACGATGTCAATTCTCAGCCCACATGTAAAGGGGGCTTTACACGCTGCGACATCACTAGCGATGTCGCTAGCGATCGCACCCGCCCCCGTCGTTTGTGCGTCACGGGCAAATCGTTGCCTGTGGCGGACAAACTCGCTGCTACCCTTCACACGTACTTACCTTCCTAACGACGTCGCTGTGGCCGGCGAACAGCCTCCTTTCTAAGGGGGCAGTTCGTGCGGCGTCGCACCGACGTCATACGGCAGGCGTCCAATTGAAGCGGGGGGGCGGAGAGCAGCCACAGGAAAGTCACGCCCACCTCGTTGCCGGAAGACGCAGGTACGGTGTTGTTTGTCGTTTCTGGGGTGTCACACGTATCGATGTGTGCTGCCTCAGGAACGACAAACGACATGCGTCCAGAATAAGGAACGATATTTAGGAAATGGACGATGTGTCAACAATCAACGATTTGGTGAGTATTTCTGATCGTTAGCCATCGCTCTTATGTGTTATATACAACAATGTCGCTAACGGGGACGGATGTGCGTCACGAATTCCGTGACCCCAACGATATCTCGTTACCGATGTAGTTGCGTGTAAAGCCCTCTTTAGTTTCTTGGCTTAAACGAACAGCATCATATAGGCCCTACTCAATGTGTATTCACGAGTATCTGTATGTTTGACATTATAATGCCTAATCCACATCTTTGACATAGGCGTGGATAAGTGTCCATAATGCACAAAGCTTCCAGTATACATTGTGACAATTGATTAAGTTGGTTAGCCTCAATTACAGAAATGCAGAATTACCTTGAATATTATTGATATACCGTATAGACCATATAGAAAAAGGATATACTGCATTGTGTAGCTTTGGGTGCTCGGATAGGATACCACTTAAAACATAAAATATGGAAGGAATTTGGCACTCCAAATGTGCAATGCAAAGAATAAAGCTTTATTGGAATAGCAATCCAAAAAGAGGTTACGTTTTGGTCTAACAATAAGACCTTCATAAGATGGATTGCTGAATGGAAATAGACATGAGCATTGAAGCAGGAGATGGCGCAAATGAGAAGCTGGATACAGCCCTATGGAACTCCTCACAGGGCGGTATCCCGTTTCTCATTTGCGCCATATCCTGCTTCAATGCTTATGTGTATTTCCATTCAGCAATCCATCTGATGAAGGTCTTTTTGTTAGACCAAAACGTAACCTCTTTTTGGATTGCTATTCCAATAAAGCTTTATTCTTTTCATTACACATTTGGAGTGCCAAATTCATTTTGTACCTTGTAAACCATACAGGGTCTACTCTGAACATTGCTTGTGTCAGTAGTGGGTGAATAGTTCCGATTAATTTAGTTGTTGGACAGGTTTGACTAGGCTTTTGACCTGTAAATTCTTCTGTGTTATGATGCATGTCTTTCACGATTCATATAAAGATTGCTATGTCAGGCTGGTTGTTTTGGACCTTCATATTTATTGCCTTCTAAACTAGGTAATTAAAAGAAAAAAACTGTAGTGAGATAAAACACACAACCCATTACTTTTTATATTATAAAGGTTATCTACATTGTATAATACTTTGTAAAAAAAAAATTCCAGTTAACCATTTATTGGCCTTTAACATATTTTGTTTTTTGTCTTTGTTTTTAATGGGAGACCTTACACAATGTAAACACTTCTTCAGTTATCGTATGAAGATTTTGCAAAAAAAACATTAAGGACTGGTTAAGATGAGAGCCCAATCGGACTGTGTGTTCTCCGCATGCACAATGGATAACATAGGCATAGCACACTGACTTATTCAAGCCTGGGTTAATGCAGATTCCACATAATAACTAGTGTCCTGAAATAGGGCATGGGCAGCCCTTTCTGGATATGTAACTTTTATTGCTGTATGTTGCCCCTTTGTGTTGCTATAAACCCTGGAAAATGCATATTCACGCGCTGGCTGTTACTGCAAAATGAATATTTGTCCCTTCCCCTGCTAATAACCCTGCCCACGCCGCTGCTTCGGCGTCACTGATTGGGTTCAGTCATACTGCCATATTACTCTCCGGAGGATTGGATCGCAATCCTCTGACTGGCCGTCTACTCTCCTGACCTGAGCGTAACAGCGTGCATTTCTTTGAAACTGTCACTCTCAGGAGTAGTGAGGAGAGATGTGGATTAGTTGGGCAGCAGAGTTAATGATGCATTGGAGAGGTGTGAGACTGTTAGGCTAGTTTCACACTTGCGTTGTGCGGCATCCGTTTCATTGCGTTGTGTGACGGATGCAACGGATGCGTTACATATAGTGGTACAACTGATGCGACGGATCCTGCAAAATAACGGAATCTGTGGTAGCTTTTTTTTCAGCAATTTACTGAACTTAGCATGCACAGTTGTGTAAAGACAGATCCATCACAGGAATCCGTCAAATGACGGATTCCGCCACCATAGGCTTCCATTATAAAATGACGGACGCCGACGGAATCCAGCACATTGCGTTTTTTTGACACTCTGGGAAGCGCAGAAAAAACGCTACATGCTGCATTTTTTCCGCCTGGTGGATGCAACGCAATGCGTCGTCCATACAAGTCTATGGGAAGCAGCGGAATCCGTTAACGGATTCAGCTGTTTTCCAAAACGGCGGATTGCTACTGAAGGAAAAAAAACGCGTGAAAAGTGTGAAACTAGCTTAAGCAAGGAGGCCACAAAGTAGAATATTGCAGTAGTTGAGGCAAGAGATGATGAGGGCCTGCACAAATGTTTTAGTAGGTTTAGCGTTAAGGATGGAAAGGATTCTGGAAATATTTTTTGAGTTAGAGGTGGCAGGAGGTTGAAAAGGTTTGGATGTGCAGTTTGAAGGACAAGGCAGAGTTCAGGGTTCCTCTGAGGCAACGTACTTCCCGTACAAAGGAAAGGTTGGTATCATTTGTTGCCACTGATTGATAAGGTAGGGAAATTAAATGGGATGGAGGGACGTGCTGCAAAACCAGCCGTCTCTGTCAATGTATGTTAAATGTCGATTCAGGTTAAAATGCTTTAGAATTTTGCAAAAATTCTTGAGCCAAATTTTTCTTTAAACACAGTTCTGCACTTGTATATGGGATCTGTTTGTTTGGCCACTTAATCATTAAGCCATCATTTTGTCTGGTGGGGAAAAATCGATATAGGCATGAGTATATCTTGTCCAGCACTTTTAACATCTGGGTATTGGCTGCCATCATGTATCGAATTGCTGTTAGTGAAGTAATATGTTATAATTTTGTTAATGACTCAGAATGATTACTCATTTAACTTAAATGTGATTCTAGTGGTAAACCTTGTGGTTAATCTGAGCTTTTTCTCTTCTCTACTCAGTCCTTTTTATGGAGAAGATTTTTATTGTGAGATTCCACGAAACTTTCGCCATCTATCCTTTTACATATTTGACAGAGATGTTTTCCGCAGGGATTCCATCATGGGTAAGTGTCATTTATAATTGAAGAAAATCTATGCCTTTGAATTGGTGGTGTTATAGATGTGTAAAATGCTTGTTTTCTGGTATGTTTAAGCCTAGTTACAAATCTTGAAAATTATTTTAAGCTGACTACCGTATATTATAATTTAGCAATGCTGTTTTTCCTCATATCCCTCCAATTGTTTCCTTTTTACAAACTTTCAGGTGGTTCCTTATCTTCCCCTATACACACTTGTCCATCTGTATCCATAAGGTCCAGTCTTCGATTTTTACTTTTTCATCTCCACCATATGGTTCTCTAATACCACCTATATAAGTGATACTCAGTTCTAATTGTCCATGCCAGATCCCTCTTCTACTGTTATGGACCATGTTCTTCTGTTATGTACAATGTTGTAGCTACTTTTTGGGAATTTCTTTTTCATATTCAAAATCATGATGTCACCAGGATATTGAATCTTCTAATCTACAGTCAATTTAAGTTTTAGGCCTTGTGCGCACTAGGCGTTTTTGCCGCGTTTTTAGCGGCATTTTTTACCGCATTTTTGTGCTGAAAACGCAGTGACATTGCTTCCCGAGCAATGTCTATGGGTTTTCATAAGTGCTGTCCGCACACAGCGTTTTTTTGTAGCTGCGTTTTTGTGGTGACCACAAAAATGCAGCATGTCAATTATTTCTGCGTTTTTCACCCATTGAGTTCAATGAAATGTTCAACAACGCAATGAAAAACGCATATAGCCGCGTTTCTATGACTAAAAACGCAGCTATAAACGCAATGGGTGGGCAGTAAAGTGACGTGTACAAGAAGAGGATTCCTTCTCTTGGTAAACACAGAAGCATGAATCCTCCCGATACCGTCAACGCTGCGTCCACCTCCCGTCCTGTGCATGTCAGCTCCGTGCGGCGCCATGTCTGGGCGGGAGGTGGAGGCAGCGGCGAAAACAAAAGTGAACAGTAGAAAAAAAAAATGTCATATATACTCACCTGTCTGCAGGGTCCCGGTGCCATGCCCGCTCCCAGCCCCTGTCTCGGTACCGCCGCTCTGGCTGTGTGCAGTCTCCCCGGGGCAGGACCTTGCTTGCAGGACCTGGCGGTAGATCACCTGATGCAGTCACCTGACACATCAGCTGATCGTAGTCTCGCCGGCTTTTTCGCGCCCGGCCGACTATCAGCTGATCCTGCCGTCAGGGGACTTCATCAGCTGATTACTGGCAGCTCCTGCAGCGATGGGACAGGATCAGACTCCTGTCCAATCGATCGCTGCAGGAGCTGCCGGTAATCAGCACAGCACATAAGTGAGTATAATTTTTTTTTTTTCTACCGATGCATCAGCTGATTGTATAATCGGCTTTTATACAATCAGCTGATGTGTGATGTGATTCACGTAGTTTAACCTGACACATCATCTGAAAGCTTTGCCTTCCAGCAAACCGATCAGATGATATTGGATCCGGATTGGACGGTGCGGGACCCTGACCCAGGATTACTGCGGAGGGGGGTTCTTTATTTCATTAAAGATTGAGTCACTAAATGTGTTGTGTTTTATTTCTAATAAAAATATTTTTCTGTGTGTTGTGTTTTTTTTTTTTTTTATATCATTACTAGAAATTCATGGTGGCCATGTCTAATATTGGCGTGACACCATGAATTTCGGGCTTAGGGCTAGCTGATAATATACAGCTAGCCCTAACTCCATTATTACCCAGCTAGCCACCCAGCATCAGGGCAGCTGGAAGAGTTGGATACAGCGCCAGAAGATGGCGCTTCTATGAAAGCGCCATTTTCTGGGGTGGCTGCGGACTGCAATTCGCAGTGGGGGTGCCCAGAAAGCTTGGGCACCCTGCACTGTGGATTCCAATCCCCAGCTGCCTAGTTGTACCCGGCTGGACTCAAAAATTAGGCGAAGCTCACGTCATTTTTTTTTTTTTTTAATTATTTCATGAAATTCATGAAATAATTAAAAAAAAGGGCTTCTCTATATTTTTGGTTCCCAACCGGGTACAAATAGGCAGCTGGGGGTTGGGGGCAGCCTGTACCTGCCTGCTGTTCCCGGCTAGCATACAAAAATATGGCGAAGCCCATGTCATTTTTTTTTTCTTTTTGGGCAAAAAACTGCATACAGTCCTGGATGGAGGATGCTGAGCCTTGTAGTTCTGCAGCTGCTGTCTGCTCTCCTGCATACACTAGTGAATGGAGGATGCTGAGCCTTGTAGTTCTGCAGCAGCTGTCTGCTCTCCTGCATACACTAGTTCTGCAGCTGTCTGCTCTCCTGCATACAATGAACATTTTGAAGAAGGAAATGACATCAGACCTTTTTTTTTTCATCAACAATCTTTAATGGCATTGTGCATTAAAAACGCAGTGAGCAAAAACGCAGCAAAAAACGCACCAAATCACGGCAAAAACGCATGCCTTTTTGTCGCGTTTTTTAGCCGCGGGTGCGTTTTTTGAGACAAAAACGCACATAAAAACGCAGCGTGAAAAAAACGCCTAGTGCGCACATACCCTAACGCTGGCAAACACTGCGTGTGTAGTGTAAGAAATCTTTCCTGTCTTTCACCTTTAACCACTGCAAGGAGATTTTCCAGGTCAGATTTCTAGGTTAGTCCTTACTTTAGCGGTGTATGGATTGTAGCAAAAAAAAAATAATAATGCAAAGTAAGGAACGAATCCATAATGTTAGCTCAGTGAGGATGTAACAGCTAAGAAGATAACAATGTACCATAGGCGGAGTACAAGTCAGGAGCTTTTGTTAGGAGGGGTGTTACAAGAACCCAATGACAAATCTAAAGGGCGAACCAGGAACATAAAAAAAACATTAAAAAAATAGAAGGATCAGGGTTATGAACAGCATCAAATCATGGATCAAACCTTAATTTGCAGGAAGTATTCCATGATCCCCTCAAATGTTAGGTAGCTCCAAAGACATGACACAATCAGTGACCTTGTAGGTTTCACACAATAAGGCCCCCTTAGGAAGAAGACGAAACGCACATTGGGTGGTGGCAGAAGACTTGTGCACAGGCTGATAATACAGGTGCTCACAGGGAATTTGTCCTATATGATGTCATTTCTATTGCACAGCTGTGGTTACCTACATTTAGTTCATTTGGGACTAAGGATTCATAGGGCTACTTTTTAACCTAGCCTATATTATCTATATACCTCTTTAGCATTTTGCTGTTTATTGGTACATTTTTGTGTATTATTTACCACTTTGAATATTTTAGTATTATATTCATTTTTTTGCACTTGACACTCTATTATGTAAGTTTTATTTACAGCTTCTGATTCCACTTTTTGTACCTTGTGCAGATATATTTTTTTAGCCTTTGCCACTGTCCCCTTCATTGGGTTTGATTCCTTGCTTCTTTTAATAATGTTTGTATATTTAATAACATTTTGGATTTTTATATCTTATGTGTCAGCATTGTCAGTATTCCTAACATGTTTCAGAGTATTTTGTTACAGATAATTGGGATTAGGCTCACACAATAAGTGCAGAGGTATTCGTTGCTGGTTAATAGACCCAGTCATGTAAAGCAACCAATGGTAGTGGAGGCTTAGTAATGAAAATACAAAATTATACCCATACAGTTTTCTTGCTGTGCAAACACATACAAGCTATTAATGAATATCTAGTAGTGTCAAACTCATATCCCTATCACATTGCAACATATTAATCCACCCAGAATTTTGCTGATGTCCAAAATTGTTGGTGAGGTATGTACATTGATTGCCTAAATATAAAATTCTGGGATAATGTGAAGAATTACAAGATTTTATTTTGCCGCCTATCCATTATTTTTTTTTCCCATCCACTATTTCAGAATTTTTAAGTAGATGCTGAGGCCATGTTCCTATGTACTGTATGTAAGGAACATGTCACAGTAAGATTTCCTACCATTATATAAAACTAGCTGTAGTACCCGGGCGTTGCCCGGGATAGTAACTGTCTCTTTGTCTCTCTATCTCTTTCTGTCTGTGTGTCTGTCTCTTTCCCTGTCTGCCTGTGTGTCAGTCTCTATCCATGTCTGTCTGTCTGTTTGTGTCTGTCTCTCTGTATCAGTCTCTCTTGTCTGTCTCTCCATCTCTGTGTCTGCCAGTCTCTTTTCCCCCTCTGTCTCTTTTCCCCCTCTGTCTCTTTTCCCCTCTCTGTCTCTTTTCCCCCCTCTGTCTCTTTCCCCCCCTCTGTCTCTTTCCCCCCCTCTGTCTCTTTCCCCCCCTCTGTCTCTTTCCCCCCCTCTGTCTCTTTCCCCCCCTCTGTCTCTTTCCCCCCCTCTGTCTTTCCCCCCCTCTGTCTCTTTCCCCCCCTCTGTCTCTTTCCCCCCCTCTGTCTCTTTCCCCCCTCTGTCTCTTCCCCCCCTCTGTCTCTTCCCCCCCCTCTGTCTCTTCCCCCCCTCTGTCTCTTTCCCCCCCTCTGTCTCTTTCCCCCCCTCTGTCTCTTTCCCCCCCTCTGTCTCTTTCCCCCCCCTCTGTCTCTTTCCCCCCCTCTGTCTCTTTCCCCCCCTCTGTCTCTTCCCCCCCCTCTGTCTCTTCCCCCCCCCTCTGTCTCATCCCCCCCCTCTGTCTCTTTCCCCCCCTCTGTCTCTTTCCCCCCCTCTGTCTCTTTCCCCCCCTCTGTCTCTTCCCCCCCCTCTGTCTCTTCCCCCCCCTCTGTCTCTTCCCCCCCTCTGTCTCTTCCCCCCCTCTGTCTCTTCCCCCCCCTCTGTCTCTTCCCCCCCCTCTGTCTCTTCCCCCCCTCTGTCTCTTCCCCCCCTCTGTCTCTTCCCCCCCTCTGTCTCTTCCCCCCTCTCTCTCCCCCCCCTCTCTCCCCCCCCTCTGTCTCTTCCCCCCCCTCTCTCTTCCCCCCCTCTCTCTTCCCCCCCCTCTGTCTCTTTTCCCCCCTCTGTCTCTTTTCCCCCCTCTGTCTCTTTTCCCCCCTCTGTCTATTTCCCCCCCTCTGTCTATTTCCCCCCCTCTGTCTATTTTCCCCCCTCTGTCTATTTTCCCCCCTCTGTCTATTTTCCCCCCTCTGTCTATTTTCCCCCTCTGTCTATTTTCCCCCCTCTGTCTCTTTTCCCCCCTCTGTCTCTTTTCCCCCCTCTGTCTCTTTTCCCCCCTCTGTCTCTTTTCCCCCTCTGTCTCTTTTCCCCCCTCTGTCTCTTTTCCCCCCTCTGTCTCTTTT
The DNA here is from genome assembly GCF_048569485.1 of Anomaloglossus baeobatrachus. NCBI lineage: Eukaryota > Metazoa > Chordata > Amphibia > Anura > Aromobatidae > Anomaloglossus > Anomaloglossus baeobatrachus. Next base: position 481,222,550 of record NC_134354.1, on the reverse strand, counting down.
CCCCCCTCTGTCTCTTTTCCCCCCTCTGTCTATTTTCCCCCCTCTGTCTATTTTCCCCCCTCTGTCTATTTTCCCCCCTCTGTCTATTTTCCCCCCTCTGTCTCTTTTCCCCCCTCTGTCTCTATTCCCCCTCTGTCTCTATTCCCCCTCTGTCTCTATTCCCCCTCTGTCTCTTTTCCCCCTCTGTCTCTTTTCCCCCCTCTGTCTCTCTCCCCTCCTCTGTCTCTTCCCCCCCCCTCTGTCTCTTCCCCCCCCTCTGTCTCTTCCCCCCCCCTGTCTCTTCCCCCCCCCTCTGTCTCTCCCCCCCCCTCTGTCTCTTCCCCCCCCTCTGTCTCTTCCCCCCCCTCTGTCTCTTCCCCCCCCTCTGTCTCTTCCCCCCCTCTGTCTCTTCCCCCCCTCTGTCTCTTCCCCCCCCTCTGTCTCTTCCCCCCCCCTCTGTCTCTTCCCCCCCCTCTGTCTCTTCCCCCCCCTCTGTCTCTTCCCCCCCCTTTGTCTCTTCCCCCCCCTTTGTCTCTTCCCCCCCCTCTGTCTCTTCCCCCCCTCTCTCTTCCCCCCCTCTCTCTTCCCCCCCTCTCTCTTCCCCCCCTCTCTCTTCCCCCCCTCTCTCTTCCCCCCCTCTCTCTTCCCCCCCTCTCTCTTCCCCCCTCTGTCTCTTCCCCCCCCTCTGTCTCTTCCCCCCCTCTGTCTCTTCCCCCCCTCTGTCTCTTCCCCCCCTCTGTCTCTTCCCCCCCTCTGTCTCTTCCCCCCCTCTGTCTCTTTTCCCACCCTCTGTCTCTTTTCCCCCCTCTGTCTCTTTTCCCCCCTCTGTCTCTTTTCCCCCCTCTGTCTCTTCCCCCCCCTCTGTCTCTTCCCCCCCCTCTGTCTCTTCCCCCCCCTCTGTCTCTTCCCCCCCCTCTGTCTCTTCCCCCCCCTCTGTCTCTTTTCCCCCCCTCTGTTTCTTTCCCCCCCCTCTGTCTCTTTTCCCCCCTCTGTCTCTTTTCTCAGCTTTATATATATTAGATATCTGTTCTGTTGATAACAGATTAATTTTTACTAGAAATGAATGTGTACTGTCAGAACGAAATGTGAAAGTTCTCTATCTTGTTCCTTTCTCCCAGTTTCTTATTTGACTGCTTTGTTTTATAGATTAAGAGTATTTACAGCCTTCAAAACTCAGCCCAAAATCTCTGCTCTGTATAATGGCATTTACATTGGAAATGCAATCTGTTTTAATCCCAGTTTATCTACTCTTTAAAGAGCTCTTGGATGAAAGTAATTTTAGGGAACTGCACATCCGTTGTAATTCTTCAATAACAGGCGGCTTGTAGGACATGAATATAAGTAGAATGAAAACTGTCCTTCATCTGGTCAGACTTATTGGGTAGAGCTGTGTCTGAGGCTTGAGCTGCTCTTAATGAATTCACTTTTAAGTGTTACACATATAGATAATATAAATAATTTAAGGAGGTTTATTATGTAGAAGTATTAAAGGGGTGGTCTGGCACTTAAAATAAATTTGTTAAATATCTATCCTTACAGACTAACCACTTTTGTAATTCTCTTTATTATACAATTTTTGTTACAGGTCTGCCTATCTAGCTAATCCCTAAAGGTGTGGGCTTTTTTTTACTACACTTCCTGTGACATTTTGTTTGAGAGCAGTCTCAAACTTGTTGTCAAAGGCGGCTGGCGCTGCACTCCCTCCTGGAACAGGATGCCATCAGGGGGCAGCGCTACAGTTACTTAGTAATTTCTTCATCGCTGCCCCCTCTGAAGATGTCCTGGATCTTGGGTGTTAGACACCTTTGGCGAGGTTAATGCAGCACCAGGTAAATGTCTGCTGGCCATAACAAGCTCCACAGAGTATTATCCCCTTTGGCATAACTTGGATTTGTTGGAGATACCGAAGCTTAAGGCCCCTTTACACACTGAGACTTTCTAGCGATCCGACCAGCGATCCCGACCTGGCCAGGATTGTTGGAGAGTCTCTGATGAGCTGTCAAACAGGCTAACCTGGCCAACGACGCGGCAGCGATACGGACCTGCAGAACGACCTAGCTGGTCGTTGGGGACATGTCAAAGCAGCTTTTTGAAAGGGAAGTGGCTAACGAAGTCGTTGTAACGGTGTCAAACACACCGATGCATGCTGCGCAGCGGGAAACAAAGGACCAAAAAATGGTCCTGAAAGATTTGTAGCGATCAGCAACCTCACAGCGGGGGCCAGGTCGCTGATGCGTTTTACACACTACAATGTCGCTGGGGAGGTCGATATTATGTCACAAAACCGGTGACTTACAGCGATGTCGCTAGCGATGTTGCAGTGTGTAAAGGGGCCTTTATGGGTTTGAAGATATGGGAAGATAGATGTGTGTGCCTGGTGTCCTGATTACTCCAGAACAATGTGTTTAAAAGCTTCGAACAACTTCAAACTGAGTTTGAAATACCACGCAAATCCTTTTATCAATACTTACAATTCAGGCATTCATTTGGAAAACAGGTGAACCTGGCTAGCATTAATAGTGAACATAATCACACGCTCACTAATTTGCTTATGTCTGATTTTCCTAGGGGTATCGCATCCATGTTTCTTTTAAAAAAAACTCCTACCAATATATTTAAATATATTTCCTTTTGAAGGTTAGAGATGAATGGGAAAGCGATCTTAACCTATGATAGATGACCAATGGATAGATATTCTGAAGCAGACCCCTAGATTGGCTGTTTCTGAGAGTCAGTGGTTGTCCCAGCTTTTTCTCCATCGTAGAGTCTATAGGACGCCCAGCCAGTACCATGACATAGGAATCCGAGCCCATCCACTGTGTCCTAGATGTGGTCAGGTGACTGTGCACCTTATGTATATGATGTGGAAATGTGGGACAATGAGGAATATTGGGGGGAAACTTTGGATTTCATAGAACAAGTATATAATTTTTGTATACAACTAAATCCATGTGTCTGTATTTTGGGTCTTCAGGAGTAAGGGACTGATTCAAACTCACCAATGGTTATGGGTATCCTATGTATCTTATATTAAGCCAGGAAACTACGGACATATCGTTAGTTTGACACTCCTCTCCTGACTATTAGAGAGCTCAAAAACAAAATGAATATCATAATTTGCTCGGAGAGGGGTATATACCTGAAAAGAAATGCCTTACATAAGTCATCTATGATCTGGCAGGCATGGATAACTGCTCCAGTTCTTCATTTGCCTTCTCTAAGGCCCCTTTCACACATTAGTTGTTTGCCATCAGTCACAATCTGTTTTTTCGACAGATTGTGGCAAAATTGATGCGACTGATCCGTTTTTCGATGGATCCGACTACATGAGGGCTAAATAATGGAGCATGCTCAGTTAATAAAAACGGAATCTGTCGCTGGATTACGTCATTTGACGGATGACGACGGATCCTGTGCCCATAGGCTTCCATTCTACCAAACGGCAGACGGCGACGGATCCGTCACTGTCCGTTTTTTCGACGTAGACAAAAAAACGTTCCTGTGGACGTCGTCTCCGTCCGACGGACAAACATTTTTTGACGGATGAAACGTGAGGCCATCCATCAGAAATCCGTCGCTAATACAAGTCAATGAGAAAAAAACTGATCCAGAGGCATCAGTCGCTAGGTCCCTTTTTTTCAAAATTTGACGGATTGTGACTGATGGCAAAAAACTGATGTGTGAAAGGGGCCTAACTCAAGATAATATAATGGACTAATTTTTACTTCTTATTCACTGATCTATTGTAACCTGCAGCCAGAAGTATTTGTTCCTACCGTGTAAACCTCCCCCCCTTCTGAAAATAAGCCCTATTCAGAAAATATTGCCTAGTTTCTTTCAGCCTTTTTAAAGTAGGCTTGAAGTATAGGCTCGACTCCAAAAATAAGCCCTATTTGTATACTCAAACTAACCGTATCCTGAAATGAGGCTTGTACAGCCCTATTTCAGAATACATAACTTTTATTGTCCCTTTTGTGTTGCTCTAAGCCCCGGCTACTTAAGAGCAAAATTATTCACCCTCCCCTCCCATTATCGCGCCCACTATTCTGAGTCCTGCACTGCACCCGCACTCTGCCTGCTGTATTACCGGTACTGTCAGCCCTCCTGAGCTGAGTGTAACAGCTGCATAGACCTACACTCTGCCACTCTCAGATCAGAAGCGCCATCGATGATTGCAGAGAGCATAGCGCATGGCTAATTAAGAGAATGAATATTCACCCTCCTCTCCCATAATCCTGCCCACCACTATAAGTCCTGTACTACACCCACCTCTGCCTGCTGTATTACCGGTACTACCAGCCCGAGGATTGCATCACAGTCAATAGTGACTCTCCTCAGCGGAGAGTGACATGTCTATGTATCTATTACACTCGGCTCAGGAGACGTGCCAAGGATTGGTAGAATTTTTTCTTTCACCCCAAAATGGTGCCACTAACAAATCAAACAACTTATCTCACAAAAATAATGACATAGCTACGTTAATGGGAAAAAAAATATATAATTTTTATTCTTCCTTGAATGCCTGGTCCTTAAGGGATTAGCAGCTATATGAGCCATAAGTGGATGAATCAAGCAGGGAGAAGTAAATTCAAAACAAAACACCCTGACCCCCCCCCCCCCCCCCCCAAAAAAAAGCCACCAATAAAGGGATATCCAATCTCCAAGATCCTATCCCAATATGTACTATGTGTAATAATAGCAATAACACTAGGAAATACCTCCAATTAGAAATGTAGTATAGTTCTGCTGATATAGCTCTGTTTCTTACTTCATGTGCATGGCATTTTAGCTTACTATGAGTGGTCGTATCCATGGATATCTAAGCTGCAATGTCCTGCACATGAGGTAAGAGACATCGCTATATCAGGAGAACTATACTACATTTCTAATTAGGGGCATTTTCTAATATTATTATCATTACACCTACTACATATTGGGATAGGATCTTGGAGATGGGAATACCCTTTTAATGCTTCTTCACACATTGCATTTTAATGCATTGTTTTCTGTGTAATAATTTTAAACTATGGCCAGAAAACTAAATCATAAGCTAAAAATGTCATTTTGTTTACTTTTATGTATTTATGGTACAGTTCTTGGTGGGCAGTAAAAACACTGGAATAATTTACATATTGCATTTTTTAAAATAAAAAACAAAAAAAAACCACCACAGGAATAAAAAAGTAGAGCAAAGTTTAGAAATTTCACTAATTTTCTTTTACTGTAAAACACTACTTTTGGCAATGTTAAAAAAAAATAAAAATAATTTATCAAAACCGAAAAATGCGCCAGGAGGAAATTATTTTGTTTCCTCCCGGCAGTATTTGGGTTTGTCACGGAAGAGTCATCGCCGCAGGTTCAGTTGCGCTCTGTGTATCGAGTGTCGGCTGTAACCGCTTTCCCCCCCACTGACTAGCAGCCCCTCAGCATTACAGGAGGCTATCAGTCAGTGCAGATATAGCTGTTTCTCTCCAAACACAGAGCAGTGACTGAACCCACGTCGCCTCATGACTGCAACCTAAATGCTGCCGGGAGGAATAAATTTGATTTCCTCTGGGCAGTGGGATTCAGTATGCAGGAATCAGGTAAGTTCCTAATGCTACTACCTGGCAGAATAACCCCATATCTACAGGATAATATTGTTGTTGGTTTTTTTTTCATCTTACAGGCTTCCTTTAATCATCCTAAAGTTTGTTTCCTTTTTAAAATGCTTTTTTTTTTTCTTAAAGCTAGGCAAGTGTTCAAAAGGTATAGTGATTATAGAGAAAGGACTTGTACTCCCTGCTGGATGAACCTCCTGGCTTTGGCCTACAGAGTGTATTAACACTGCCAATGTGTTTGTCCTGCCATAAAAGCTTAGTACTAATTAAAGTTAACTTCTGAATCATTGGGGTGGGTGTGGGGGTCCCCATCAGTCGGACCACCACTGATCTGCAAGTTATCTATTGATCCTTAGAGCAGGGATCTGAAATTTCCATTAGTCCCATGGATATGGAATGGAGCAGTGGTGCGCATGCGCGGTCACTGCTCGATTCTGATGAGGCTTTTCTGAACCCCATTTAGGGATTGGTTGGGGTCCGACTACTTTGGCTAGGCAATAGCTTGTAATTTTTGTAATAATTCCTTAATGTTCTTTAGTGTAATGTTTTATTTAGTTGTATCGTCGTTCACATAAAATTCAATCAAGATTTACTGGACAGATATAATTGTGAAGAAAATTATGTTTCACACACTCTGTAGAATAGCAATCAGGTTCTTAAGACGTAGAAGTTTTGTGTGGTAAAAGTCTTGTGGAAATGTGACTTTCACTCCACTTGGAAAGATGGAAAATGCATCTACAATGAAAACCGAAAGCAATAGTTTTTTGGTATATACCGGTATGTGTAATGTGGCTCATACAAACTGCATAATTACTTTGTATCATCCAATTTGTTAATATGGGTTTTGCGAATAAGCTGCAGAATACAGATCAGGTATATGGTGGTGGTGGTTCTGGATCTTGCACGTTACACCTGGCAAGCTGTGAAATACCCTGCCAGCCGCCTGTCACCTTTCACTGCTAAAGGAGAAGGTAAAAGCATTTCTTCTTTTAGGAAGCGAGTCACATGTTTCATTAATGTACAACCAAAATAAAAATCCTGAAGCTTTATTTAAGGCTGGGCTTTTTATAGTGCAGGCGACTTTACAAGAGGCGGAAGTGAGGAGAGCCCAGACTGGCTGTTGGTATGCACAAGTTAGCTCAGGTTTCTTTGTGTCACCGGCCTTGGTAATCCCTCCACTCAGAAGGCAGACGGGCTGGTTATTTATTACCAATGGTCATGTTTCTTGGATACACATGACTTTTTATTAGAGCCTGAAAATCCGAGGAAACGTTAAATATAGATATTCAAAAATAATCCCTCTACATCCAAGAAACTCTTGGCATCAGCTCATTCCTGGAGCAAGCCTGCCATAACCGTTCATATTTTTACATGGGGTCTATGAGGGAAAAGTTCTTCCTTGCGGAGAGTGCCAAGTAGTCAAAAGAAGACTTGTCAGCCATGCTATACTTTTTTAGGAATAGGCATTCCATGACCTTTAAGTCTCCTTCCGTCAACTAGGCACTCTCCACAACACAGATGGGCACACACAAAAGCACCCCTGTGCAGGAACTATATATGGGCCCTTTGCAGTTCAATATCTCATTATAATAATAATTCTACCTGTTTTGGAGGTAGAAATGTGGCCCTCTTGGGCCGCTGTGCGGCTGCACAGGTTGGACCAATGATATGTCGATGCGTGCTACTCCATCTTTAAGCCCTTAAAACACCTGTCAGAGACTCTACCACAGCCACACACAAACCAGTCATTTGCTTTGCACTGATGAGAGGCAAACATCCCAAAACATATATGCAAATAGTTTCTGGTTTGGCTTCTTAACAAAAATCATATGGCAAGGCTCTTTTGCCCACATTGAAAAAAAAATGTGTCATTTCCTTCTTCTTAGATAGATAGACAGATAGATAATGGCTGGATAGAGGGATGGCTGGATAGAGGGATGGCTGGATAGAGGGATGGCTGGATAGAGGGATGGCTGGATAGAGGGATGGCTGGATAGAGGGATGGCTGGATAGAGGGATGGCTGGATAGAGGGATGGCTGGATAGAGGGATGGCTGGATAGAGGGATGGCTGGATAGAGGGATGGCTGGATAGAGGGATGGCTGGATAGAGGGATGGCTGGATAGAGGGATGGCTGGATAGAGGGATGGCTGGATAGAGGGATGGCTGGATAGAGGGATGGCTGGATAGAGGGATGGCTGGATAGAGGGATGGCTGGATAGAGGGATGGCTGGATAGAGGGATGGCTGGATAGAGGGATGGCTGGATAGAGGGATGGCTGGATGGAGGGATGGCTGGATGGAGGGATGGCTGGATGGAGGGATGGCTGGATGGAGGGATGGCTGGATGGAGGGATGGCTGGATGGAGGGATGGCTGGATGGAGGGATGGCTGGATGGATAGAGGGAGGGGATGGCTGGATAGAGGGATGGCTGGATAGAGGGATGGCTGGATAGAGGGATGGCTGGATAGAGGGATGGCTGGATAGAGGGATGGCTGGATAGAGGGATGGCTGGATAGAGGGATGGCTGGATAGAGGGATGGCTGGATAGAGGGATGGCTGGATAGAGGGATGGCTGGATAGAGGGATGGCTGGATAGAGGGATGGCTGGATAGAGGGATGGCTGGATAGAGGGATGGCTGGATGGAGGGATGGCTGGATGGAGGGAGGGATGGATGGATGGAGGGGAGGGATGGATGGATAGAGGGATGGATGGATGGATAGAGGGATGGATGGATGGATAGAGGGGATGGATGGATGGATAGAGGGATGGATGGATGGATAGAGGGATGGATGGATGGATAGAGGGGATGGATGGATGGATAGAGGGATGGATGGATAGAGGGATGGATGGATAGAGGGATGGATGGATAGAGGGATGGATGGATAGAGGGATGGATGGATAGAGGGATGGATGGATGGATGGATAGAGGGATGGATGGATGGATGGATAGAGGGATGGATGGATGGATAGAGGGATGGATGGGATGGATGGATAATGGATAGATATTACAGCTTTTATTTCTGATGTATGTCTCCCCCCCCCCCCCCCCCAAAAACAGTATTTCTCATACTGCAGTACCTTGGGTCTGAGTTCTCGCAGGGTCACTGCCAGTCAGTGACATCACTATTACCGCAGTGAGGCCCTGAAGTTCTCGCGAGCGGTAATGTGTTGACATCACCGACCGTGAGAGAAATGTCCTCGAGTTACCCCTGCAGCCTCGTTCACGGGGGCTGCATTGAGTACTATGTCTCAGACACCGCTGAATCAGTTTACAAGTGTCGTGGGACTTCGGGTGGATTACGCCGGACCTGGAGGGCTGTTATTGGTGGGGTTAATAAAGTGGTGACAGAGGGGAATTTTTTGTGTTTTTTATTTCAAATAAATTTTTTTTTCGGTGTGTGTGTTTCGGTTATTTTCACTTACAGATTAGTGATGGAATGTCATAGATGCTGCCATTACTAATCTTGGACTTAGTGGCAGCTATGGGCTGCCATTAACTCCTTATTATCCCGATTTTCCACCGCAATCGGGGAAGAGCCGGTAACACGCCGGGACTGTTGCATAACGGATGTGACATTCTCGGGGCAGATGCGGGGCTGATATTCTTTGCTGCGGGAGGGGGGGCATTAACCATGGCCCTCGCCCTCCCCAGCCTGAGAATACCAGGTCCTGCTGTGTGCTTACCTTGGCTGGGCAGTAAAGATATGGTGGAGCCCACAGGTTTTTTTTTTTTTTGTTTTTTTATTTTTAATATGTACGTTTCTGATTTCTATGTGCACTATATATGTATGTGTCTGTGTGTGAGTGTGATATGTGTGTGTTTACTCTCTGCTCAATTTCCTCTTCCTCTCCTAGTGACATCACTTCCTTTCAAAACGCAGGGTAGTGATGATCACTGTCCCAAAAAACGTTGAAATATAGCGGGGAATAACGTGGGACAAATGCAATGAAACACACATAATTTGCTACCTGCGTTATTCCCTGCAGTATATCATGATTACATTACAGTTAATGTGGTAAAATACCGCAGGTACCTGCGGAAAAGAAGTGACATGCACATTAATTCCACAGCTGAAATTCCGCCGCAAAACCTGTTGGTGAAAAAAACGCAGTGTGCGCACAGCATTTTTACCATAGGTTTTGCTGGGGGAAGGACTGCAGCGAAATATGCAGCAAAACTGCGGTAAAAAATGCTTTACATGCTGCGACATCGCTGCCGATATATCGTCGGGGTCACGTTGTTCGTGACGCACATCCGGCGCTGGTAGCGACATCACAGCGTGTAACACTAATGAGCGACGATCAACGATCGCAAAATCATTCCAAAACGGTGATCGTTGACATGTCGTTCATTTCCTTAATATCGCTGCTGCCACCGGTACGATGTTGTTCGTCGTTCCTGCGGCAGCACACATCGCTATGTGTGACACCGCAGGAGCGACGAACATCTACTTACCTGCGTCCACTGGCAATGAGGAAGGAAGCAGGTGGGTGGGGATGTTACGTCCCTGCTCATCTCCGCCCCTCTGCTTCTATTGGCCGGCCGCTTAGTGACGTCGCTATGACTCCGAACGCACCTCCCCCTTGAGGGAGGGATTGTTCGGCGGTCACAGCGACGTCGCTGACCAGGTATGTGTGTGTGACGCTGACGTAGAGATGATGTTCGCTACGGCAGCGAGCACCAAATGTCGCACGAGCGATGGGGGGTGGGGGCTATCGCGCTCGACATCGCCAGCAAATGCTAGCGAGATTGCAGCATGTAAAGTACCCTTTAGAATTGCTATTTCCAATACCTGGCGATTCAGTTCCTGTCCTCCTCTTCTATGAAGAGGCTATTTGCATAGTTTTACATTCTAACTGTGGAGTACGTTTCCAGTTTACTCAATGTACATGATGTTTTCTAATACTAAAAGAGTTAATTATACAATGCACCTTACACAGTAACTTGGGCAAGAATATATCTACATGCATGTTAGGAATTGTGCATACATTTCTTAAAATAGTAAGGTTAGGGCCGTGCTATATATAGATTGATAGAGATAAAAAGAGAATGTTATGCATTACCAAGCAATTTTCTACTATTTTCACTCAAGTACTACACCAAACAGAAGTGGATTCCAAAGAGAGGAAATGTATTAGTCCTTCTTTTATACGTTTACTTGAATCTACTCTTAACGTTGGCCCACAAATTAGCTTCAGACTCAGGCTGGAGTCACACGATCGTATTGCATCCGATGAGAGTGCATCGGGTGCGATATGCTAATGACCCTCAGCTCCCGATCTGCTGCCAGCATGAGCCGAGTGTCGTGCAACTGCAATCCGATCTTGAGATCGGATCACAGCTGTGGAGGTGAGGGAGGGATTATTCTCTCGATCTCCTCCATTGTCAGCTGGTGCGATTATCACACTGCACTCCGATGTTATCCGACTGCAGTCCGATGTTTCACTCACACCCATAGACTTGTATGGGTGCGAGTCACATGTCTCTCGCTGACAATCGCAGCATGCTCAACTTTTCGCTCATCCAGAATCTGGATGAGAAAAAAATCTTACCATCTGCTCTCCCTCATTGAGTAATATTGGTCCGAGTGCAATGTGAGATTTTCTCGCATTGCACTCGTCCGAGTCATATGCTCATGTGGACGTACCGTTAATGTGTAAATTTAGACCTACTTCTATTTGCGTTCCATTTTCATTACCAGGGTATACAGAATGTTTTTAAAATCTAATCGAGAATCTATTATGCTCCATGAGGTGCCGAGGCATTGTAGATGAAAATACGGCTACACAGGCAGTGCTCGATAGAGACTACTGCAGAGCGTTAGCATGAAACCTAGTGTACAAAGCTACAACATTTTACAGAACAAGTGATTAGGGTTTTTAAACCTCATCCACATGTAGCAGAAAAAATCAGCATGAAAATCATAGCATGCTGCAGCTTTTTGTAGCAGATCTCACTCTATGCAATCATTTGTAATCACAGTAAAATATGCAGCTAAATTTGTGTTAAAATTTTACCTGTACTATCTACAGCCAAATCCACTGTGGAAATTTTTTATCATGCGACCCATGTGTCAGCTTAGTCTGAAGACCTTTTTAGACGCCCAATTTTCCCAGTTTTCTAGGTTAATTCCTTCCAACTTCTATTATTCCATAATTGAAGACTGAAACACTTGTTTTGTTGTGTGGGAATATTCCTCCAACCAGTCTCTCGTAGCTAGGCCAGACATGATTGGGATTACGCTAGACTTGTGGCAGCTAAATTCTCACCACGGCGTCCTGAGATTTTCCATAACCATCCCAGGTGCTGTAGATATTTGTCCAATTAGCAGAGCTGTATAGTAAACTGTTGGACAAGTATAGGATTGAGAGTACATAGAGCTGCTGATATACCTGTAATACCTGTGCGTTTGGCAGTTAAAGAGATTGTCACTTTCTAAAAAGAAACAGACTGGCTGTTGACTGATCTGACTAGAATAGATGAAGTACTAAGTTGAACCTCTCCTTTGACATGCTGCATATATAGTTTACGAGGTAACTCCTGTATGGCTTCATTCCCCTGATGAGTATGAGATGCAGAAATCTGCAGCATCGAAAACTCACAAATTACACTTACACGCGTTGAGTATTTCGTGAGGTTTTTTTTTTATCTCAGTATTTATAAGCCAAAACCAAGAGTGGGTAAAAAATGCAGAAGTGGTGACGTGTTTCTATTGAACTTGATCCACTTCTGATTTTGGCTTACAAATACAAAATTATAAGACCATGTGCACACATTGAGTATTTGGTCAGTATTTTATCTCCGTATTTGTAGCCAAAATCAGGAGTGGAACAATCAGAGGAAAAGTATCAAAGAAACAAGTCACCACTTCTGTATTTATTACCCGCTCCTGGTTTTGGCTACAAATACTGAGGTAAAAAAGTCTCCAAATACTCAACATGTGCACATGGCCTAAATTAAGTTGAGTTTCTTCATTGCACTTTTGAGTTAGTTAGTTTTTTTTTCATCCGTTTTTGACACTGCCTTTTTTGTCTTTTTGGTATGTCATGTTTTGACAAATGCCAGAAAGGTTACATGCATTTCTAGTGTGATACCGTAGTAGTCCCTGTAGAAGCAGAGATGGGACAACGCCACATAGCCATGAAAAAATCCAGACAGAGGATAAAATAAGTGATTTTTATTGACGCGTTTCTGAGAGCAATTTCTCCTTCTTCAAGACTTAAATCACAAATATCTGTCCTGAAGAAGGAGAAATTGCTCCCAGAAACGTGGCGACAATAAAAATCACTTATTTATCTTGTGTCTGGATTTTTCTATGGCCATGTGGCGTTGTCCCGTCCTGCTTCTACAAAAACTACTATCATCCCCAAGGATGCTGCAGCAGGCGTCCATGCTTTTTCAGTAGTTGTGGCTTTTCACAACTACCCCAGGTGAGCCTGTTTGTCCTTCCACGGATTATAAGACCCTATCTGCGCTACTTATTTCTTTCCAGTTATCTGATTCCTTACTGTAATAGCACAAAAGCACTAAAAATGCATATGTATTTTTTGGGGGGTTTTCCTTCTAGATTTTCTGTATCTATAATACACACACACAAAACGCAGGGTAGCAGCAAGATAAATTGATATGTTGTGGCTTTCAAACATGCAGGTCAGATTAAGCTGAGATTTCTATAAATAGTATCAACTTTGCTGGGACTGTATGCTGTTTTCTTTTTATTTTGTACACCAAAGATATGCAGCATCCAAAACTTTTCATGCAAATTTCACCAAACTCGCTGAAATGTACACAGCGTGAGATGAGATGTGCCTATATCATCTAATAGGGATTTCTTTAGTGAATAAATGCTCCCAGTGCCCTAAGGCCTTGGGAATACATGTTCTCCATTACCTATACTGAAGCGTGTTCCATTGGAAAAATACCGTTTATGTTCAGAAGCCGGGAGCCAATGATATACATTCCATTCTAGGTTATCTTACTTCCTCATCACACAGATTGTGTCAATAAGATATGTGCCAACACGACCATTTCACCTGCCACATGGGACGTGTGTTCCTCTAGATTATGTTACTACTTGAAAACACCCAGAATATAAGGAATGCTGTTCTTCTGTCATTCTGTATATTCACAGCTCAGGCTTGTTAAGATCTCTGGTTTTATCATTTTCAGGGGAATGTGCTCCACAATTTAGTTAGAGCAGTGAAGCACAAAATGAACAATTTGGAGTCTTTATACAAACCCAATTGCTCTGTCACATCGGTATCTTAGGTCTTGTTATTTACCTATTCACTCTAAAATCCATGCGTAAGTGTACGTTTTATGGATTTTAATGATTTAATAAATATTATTGTTTTAATGCAAGATCCTGCCATCCTCCATATTTTTGTTGCAGAAGCTGGATACCTCTTTAGTATTCACCTGACGACCTGGGAGACAACCCAGGAAACCTCCGTGCGCCGCACCAAGCCTTAACATCCAGTTCTAGGTTATAGTGGGCTATTGAACTTTCTCTGTTTGATTGTCTAGAAGATTGCATCAGCCAGAGAAGGCTCACGACCTTGGATGAAGTTGGGCAGGATTCCCCATAATGCTTTCCAGCTATAACATCACATGATACAGATCACCCAATCAGGAAGGACTATGATAGTTTGTATAAAAGCTGAGTTTGGAAATGCAGCAACCATATTGTATAGTGAAATGATGTTACAGCCAACATTTTTCTTTACAGACTTCCAAAAAGAATAATACATAATTAAAGGTGAAGTCTAATATATACAGTATATAAAGCCTTTATAAATACCTATCTTCAAGTCCAAACCATTTTTGTTATTAGCTGTATTATTATGTTATCTACACTTCTCCCTAACCTGTTATTTCCTAAATTTTACTTTACTTCCTTTGATGTTGAGACACTTTTCAAATGGGACATCACAGGAGGTTGGGGCTGTGCTCCTCTGCAGCATCTATTACCCCTTCTGAAACCAAACATCTTCAGGGGGCAGTGCAGTGGTCACCTGACACAGCTACTGTCACCACCGTCCCCTTACATCCTCGTTCAGTGGAGGTGATGGAGCAGTGGCCACATCTTCTTTTGCCACCGCAGTCAGTGACTACTTCTAATATCACATTTGCTTTCCTTAAAACAGTCAGCGGGGGTGGTGATGGAAGTAGTGCGAGTGACAGCAGCACAGCCGCCTGATGACTATTCATTTTAGGGCAGTGATAGAAGCAGGGTGAGTGATGGCAATGCCACCCCACAGCTTCTATCATCGCCCTCAAAGGAATCAGGCGGTGACCCTGATATTCCAACTCTTTTATTGGCACCCGTTGATGGCAATTCATTTTCAGGGAAAGAGATTGGGATGTTAGAAGTAGTGACTGCGGCGGAGGTGACAGAAGATTTGGTTACTTCTCGATCTGGACTAAAATGTTAACAGGGAACGATGGGGACAATAGCTGTGGTAATTTTACACAGCACCACCCCCTGATGACATCTTTCTTCAGAATAGGTGATAGACGCTGCAGAGCAGTGTGGGCCCCCCCAACATTCTGTAATATCCCATCTCAGACTCCTCTGAAACGAAACGTTACAGGAAGTAAAGAAAAAAATACGAAACCGAAGGATAGGGAGAAGTGTATGTAATTTTAATAATAAAGCTAATTACAAAAGTGCTTAAGACTTAAATATAAAGCCCTTCATAAATACCCATCTTTATCAGACCACACTTATAAGATTATAATTTGTAAAAGTCCACAGCCCATAATTGTGATATGAAAAGATTGGCTGCATTCTCTATGAGCTGTAGAAGAATGATGATTACAGTTATAAAAATCTGTGCAAGTGTCTCCAATTTCTAATCTCACCTATGCATCAATTTTTTCTTTTTCTGAACAGATGAAATACGGTAAGTGCCCTATGTCTATTGACTACCCAGGAATTCCTGCAGCCTTGGTCACAGCTCACAACTTGTCAATATAGAGAGAGAAAGTCATAAAACGTTGGATAAATTTTACACATAATGTGTGACAACACAGCCATGACAAATTGTCACAATCAGTTTACCCATAGCTATATATGTTGGGGTCTTTAGGATATTACTAAGGCAGTGTTTATGCCATTTGAGCTTGAAAAGAACTGCATACAGTCTCGGGACACCTCAGTTTTATACACATCTTTTACGGCAATTCACCGCAAATCAAATTTTGGTGAAAAAGTTGCTGTTCTCTTTCCCTACCCATACACTTTACTAAAGGATTATTAATGCTTAAAAGAAAAAAAACACTATGTTAAAAATGTACAGAGCCCTGAAAGACTCAAGTTCTACTTCAGAACAGTAGATATTCCTTGCAAACACTTGTCCGATACTTTTCAACAAGTGATTAGAAAGCGTCCAGTAAGGTTGGCGTACCTAATGGCTGCACACTTTTGAAGGTAATACGTCAACTTTTCCTGCAAAATCATGTGACCATTGTGCAATTGCTGCTGCATTATGGAAATCAATGTATAGAATAATATACAGTACAGACCAAAAGTTTGGACACATCTTCTCATCTCTAGAACAACTGTTAAGAGGAGACTTTGTGCAGCAGGCCTTCATGGTAAAATAGCTGCTAGGAAACCACTGCTAAGGACAGGCAACAAGCAGAAGAGACTTGTTTGGGCTAAAGAACACAAGGAATGGACATTAGACCAGTGGAAATCTGTGCTTTGGTCTGCCGAGTCCAAATTTGAGATCTTTGGATCCAACCACCGTGTCTTTGAAGAAAAGGTGAACGGATGGACTCTACATGGCTGGTTCCCACCGTGAAGCATGGAGGAGGAGGTGTGATGGTGTGGGGGTGCTTTGCTGGTGACACTATTGGGGATTTATTCAAAATTGAAGGCATACAGAACCAGCATGCCTACCACAGCATCTTGCAGCGGCGTGCTATTCCATCCGGTTTGCGTTTAGTTGGACCATCATTTATTTTTCAACAGGACAATGACCCAAAACACACCTCCAGGCTGTGTAAGGGCTATTTGACTAAGAAGGAGACTGATGGGGTGCTACGCCAGATGACCTGGTCTCCACAGTCACCAGACCTGAACCCAATCAAGATGGTTTGGGGTGAGCTGGACCGCAGAGTGAAGGCAAAAGGGCCAACAAGTGCTAAGCATCTCTGGGAACTCCTTCAAGACTGTTGGAAAACCATTTCCGGTGACTACCTCTTGAAGCTCATCAAGAGAATGCCAAGAGTGTGCAAATTAGTAATGAAAGCAAAAGGTGGCTACTTTGAAGAACCTAGAATATAAGACATTTTCAGTTGTTTCACACTTTTTTAAGTATTTCATTCCACATGTTTTAATTCATAGTTTTGATGCCTTCAATGTGAATCTACAATTTTCAGAGTCCTGAAAATAAAGAAAAGTCTTTGAGAATTTGTGCCCAAACTTTTGGTCTGTACTGTACGTTATATTCGTAGGTTGTACAATGACATTAATAGGACATTTAGCCCTGTGTTTTTTTTAAATCTGACTTGTCACTTTATGTGGTAATTAGTGATAAGTGGTCTGTGCTTGTAAAGAGCAGTCAGATGCTTGGATGGGCGCGACTTGTGTACAGAGTATAATGTAAGTCAATGGGGAACTTGGGCATTTTTCTGCCAACTCTTGCGGGAAAATGCAGGTTCCCAATGACTTCCACTATACTTGGTACACGAGTCACACCCATCAAAGCATCCTGCTCGTTACAAGTACTGAGCAACCGAGCATGGTAGTGCTCGCTCATCAATAGTGATGATCATTCTGGAATGTTTCAACATATCCCTTTGATCATCACTTTTTTCGTGACGCATTGTACTTTGTTGCTGGTATGTTTCCTTCATTATCTTTTCTGTCTATGATGTTGAAAATTTCGAAAAAAAAAATTAGCAATTTTAAAATTCTGAATGTTTATATCTTTATACTAGATAGGTAATAAAGAACATTTCCCTTATGTAGAGATGAGCGAACCCAAGATACGATGCTCGGGTGCCACTCGCGTGAGCATCACTGTGCTCAGGTATGCTTGGTGCTCAGCCCAGTGTTAGCCGCTTGCAGTGTTTGAATGGCTCGCACTGAGGGTAAAATCGGAGTGTAGTGTGTACAAAAAAAATGGAAAAACCTCAACTGCCCCCGGAAGTGATCTGTTTATGGCTGGCTGTATGTGGGTGTAGATTCGAACTACCCAACAAGTGAGGTCAAGTCCGGGTCCCAAACCGAACTTTATCTAAAGTCCGGCTGAACCAAATTTACATGGATCCACTCATCTCTACCTTTATATCTACTTTTTTATCCGGATCATATTTCCAAAGTCCCTTTAGTTTGTTAGCATGTTACAAGGGTTTAACATTTAGCAGCAATTTTTCATTTTTTTTTTTAGGAAACGTTAAAAAATTTTTTTTCCATTAAATTCTTGTTAACATCCTAACAGACCATCATAGCTGTGGACTCTGCAGCTATTGTTTGGCCTCAGGTTGCTATGGTATCCATCGGGATTATATATTATGATGGCGGGATGCTTATGGGGTTTAAGAGGGAGCCTTCTTCCGCTGTTAGCCACCTAGATGCTTTTGTCACTATTGATAGTAGCATGTAGGGGGGGGGGGGGGGTTTAAAATCCTACAGTCCATACTAGCACAGGGTGTCTGACATCCACTGCATTTTCCCCAGTCGTGGGGGTGCTATTTTTATTCCTTAGGTTAGTTAAAAAGCATATACTGTAGGTGGTCATTAACCTTTTCCTATCCTGAGTCCCCCCGGAGGGACATTCCAAAAATTCCGTTACGCTCCTTTGTCCCCTGGCAGGGAACATCCATAATTCATATGCATTTTTCTGTCCTAAGTCCCTTCTAGCTGGCCACTGAGTGGAAAGTCCCTTTTCTAAGCATAGCAGGCCGGACTTCGCGCATAGTGCTATTAGGATTTCAATGGGCAGAATAGGAAATTTTATTGGATAGGAAAAGGTTAAGGGGTTAATTAAGAATGTTTAAATCATCTTTCTACCTGTCACAATGGAGAATAACGTGTTTTTCACTCTAACCATAATTTAAAATGTATTTAGAAATCAAAATGATAACCATTGTGCTAAATATAAATAAAGACATGATCTTAAAATAGGAATGGCCATTAAATGTGAAGGCTAATGTTTAAC
The DNA here is from genome assembly GCF_048569485.1 of Anomaloglossus baeobatrachus. Taxonomy (NCBI): domain Eukaryota; kingdom Metazoa; phylum Chordata; class Amphibia; order Anura; family Aromobatidae; genus Anomaloglossus; species Anomaloglossus baeobatrachus. Next base: position 481,203,795 of record NC_134354.1, on the reverse strand, counting down.
AATATAATTATCTCCATTAGTAATAATTTCCTGGGATTGTCAGAGATGAACACAAGTATAGCATTGTCAAATTACCACAAAGCATCAGACAAGGTGGCCTTGTTTTCATCCGGTGACTTCTACAGTCGGCACACAATGGGAAGACGTCCCTCTTTCCATATGATGCACTCTTCCGTCTTCCTCTGTATATTACACAGCTGGTACTGGATGAGATTATACCGGCCCCACTGGGGTTCTCGTTACACTCTCTGACCTAGTTTTTCTTTTCCCTTTTTTTTTTTTTTTTTTTCCCTCTTTCTCTTTTGTGCGAACAGCATTACGATCTGTTAAATAATGTATTTTTTTCCTCATTCTTCATATCAAGTACTGATTAGAAATTAAATGAAAATTTCTTCGGCGCTCCATTGGGAGACCCAGACGATTGGGTGTATAGCACTGCCTCCGGAGGCCACACAAAGCAATTACACTAAAAAGTGTAAGGCCCCTCCCCTTCTGGCTATACACCCCCAGTGGGATCACTGGCTCACCAGTTTTCTGCTTTGTGCGAAGGAGGTCAGACATCCACGCATAGCTCCACTGTTTAGTCAGCAGCAGCTGCTGACTATGTCGGATGGAAGAAAAGAGGGCCCATACTAGGGCCCCCAGCATGCTCCCTTCTCACCCCACTCTTGTCGGCGGTGTTTGTTAAGGTTGAGGTACCCATTGCGGGTACGGAGGCTGGAGCCCACATGCTGTTTTCCTTCCCCATCCCCCTGAGGGGCTCTGAGGAAGTGGGATCTTACCGGCCCCCAAGCCCTGAGGCCGGGCTCCATCCACAGACCCATGGAACCTGCTGGATACGGAGCTGGGTACCGTTCAGGGACATGGCCCTGCGACATTAAGGTACTCTGTGTCCCCGTATGTACAGGCCGCGCACACTCCAGACTTGCTGGGTGTGCTAGTGCGCCGGGGACAGTAGCGCTGCGCGCTGGGGTTACAGTCACTACAGTTTGTCTGAGTGACTTTATGTGTTGGGGACTGCCGCGCCGGCCGCCCCTGGAGCGGCGGCGCGGCTGCGACTTGTAGTGCGCCGGGGACTTAGCGCCGACCGTGCTTTTACGACGGCGTCGCTTATAAATTTAGTCCCCGGCTTCTGCGGCCTAGCTCCGCTTCGTTCCCGCCCCCGCCCTGTCAATCACGGCAAGGGAGAGACGCTGTACGATTAATCAGCGCCGAGGGCTGGAGCCTTATTTACATGCTCCAGCCCTCTCACTGAGCACAGGGGGACGCAGGTTTCCCGCTCTTTGTCTGCACACGCCCAGGGCCCGTCCCTCTCCATAGGACGCCGGCAGCCATTCCTACATGCAGTCTGGCTGGAGAACGGACACAGGCTCTGGGAGACCCAGACAAGGGATTTCTGGCGACCACACCCCCGCGTTTAGCGGGCGGTAAGCAGCACTTAAGTGCTGGCCCCACTAGTGCCACAGTGTGATATTTGTGTACTTTTTTCTCTGTACCATATATATATATATATTGCACTGTAAGGTCGCTTCTTGGCTGTATACCCCAATTGCTCTGAGGAGACGACAACATGTCATCCGCAAAACGCAAGGGTGCCAAGACACAGGCTGTGATCGCTGCTTGTGCCGCTTGTGGGGCTAATCTACCGGCAGGTTACAATGACCCCCATTGTGTGCAATGTTCGGTCCCTGTGCCACTTCGTCAGCCGGAGCCTATGGTGGTAGTGGCCCAGGCAGAGTCGCCGGTGAACCCTGTCCCGGTGACGGGGACAGAGTTTGCAGTTTTTGCTGACAGGATGTCTGTCACTATGACAAAAATCCTAGAGACCTTGCAGGCCAGGCCAGTTACTCAGTCCATGGACACTGCTGCGGCAATGTTCCCCGGTCCCCCTCAGTTGGAGTTAATCCGTGCTTCAAGGGGGTCCCAGGCATCTCAGGCTGAAGGCTCTGACTCAGATGACAGTCCCAGGCAGCCTAAGCGAGCTCGCTGGGAGAGACCCTCCACGTCATCACGCGGATCAGGGTCTCAACGAGAAGAGTCTCTACATGATGAGACAGAGGAGGGGGATCAGGAGTCTAATCCTGAAACCCCTCTCAATCTGGATACTCCTGATGGTGACGCCATGGTAAATGACCTTATAGGGGCCATCAATAGTCTATTGGAAATTTCTCCCCCTGCCCCTTCTGCAGAGGAGGCAGCTGCACAGCAGGAGAAGTTCCATTTCAGGTATCCCAAGCGTAAACTGAGTACTTTTCTGGACCACGCTGACTTCAGAGAATCAGTCCAGAAACACCATGCCTACCCAGATAAGCGTTTCTCCAAACGTCTTAAGGATACACGTTATCCCTTTCCTCCTGACGTGGTCAAACGCTGGACCCAGTGTCCAAAGGTGGACCCCCCCAATCTCCAGGCTTGCGGCTAGATCCATAGTTGCAGTGGAAGATGGGGCTTCACTTAAAGATGCCAATGACAGACAGATGGACCTTTGGTTAAAGTCTGTCTATGAAGCTATCGGCGCGTCGTTTGCTCCAGCATTCGCGGCCGTGTGGGCACTCCAAGCTATTTCAGCTGGCCTGGCACAGGTGGACTCTATCATATGTCCAGCAGTGCCGCGAGTAGCGTCCCTAACCTCGCAAATGTCTGCATTTGCGACTTACGCTATCAACGCTGTCCTGGACTCTACAAGCCGTACCTCAATTGCGTCTGCCAACTCTGTTGTCTTGCGCAGAGCCTTGTGGTTAAAGGAATGGAAAGCGGATTCTGCTTCCAAAAAATGTTTAACCAGCTTGCCACTATCTGTAGATAGACTGTTTGGTGAACAATTGGCTGAAATCATTAAGCAATCCAAAGGTAAGGACTCCTCCTTACCCCAGCCCAGATCAAGCAAACCTCAACAGAGGAAGTGGCAGTCGAGGTTTCGGTCCTTTCGAGGCTCCAGCAAGACCCAATTCTCCTCGTCCAAAGGGACTCAGAAGGAGCAAAGGAGCTCAGATTCCTGGCGGGCTCATTCACGCCCCAAGAAAGCAACCGGAGGAACCGCTTCCAAGGCGGCTGCCTCATGACTTTCGGCCTCAGCCCTCCGCATCCTCGGTCGGTGGCAGGCTCTCCCGCTTTTGCGACATTTGGCTGCCACAGGTCAAAGACCGGTGGGTGGCAGACATTTTGTCTCACGGGTACAGGATAGAATTCAGTTCTCGTCCTCCGCCTCGGTTCTTCAGAACCTCCCCACATCCCGACCGAGCAGATGCCCTTCTGCAAGCGGTGTGCTCACTAAAAGCAGAAGGAGTGGTGATCCCTGTTCCTCTGCAGGAACAAGGGCAAGGTTTTTACTCCAATCTCTTCGTGGTTCCAAAAAAGGACGGCTCGTTCCGTCCTGTTCTGGACCTAAAGCTGCTCAACAAGCATGTGAACGCCAGGCGGTTCCGGATGGAATCCCTCCGCTCTGTCATTGCCTCAATGTCTCAAGGAGATTTCCTTGCATCAATAGACATCAAAGATGCTTCTCTCCACGTGCCGATTGCTACAGAGCACCAACGTTTCCTACGTTTCGTGATAGGAGACGACCATCTCCAGTTCGTAGCTCTGCCATTTGGTCTGGCGACAGCCCCTCGGGTGTTCACCAAGATCATGGCGGCAGTGGTAGCAGTCTTGCATTCTCAGGGACATTCGGTGATCCCTTACTTAGACGATCTACTTGTCAAAGCACCCTCTCAAGAGGCATGCCAACACAGCCTGAATGTTGCGCTGGAGACTCTCCAGACTTTCGGGTGGATCATCAACTTTTCAAAGTCAAACCTGGCACCGACTCAATCACTAACGTATCTTGGCATGGAGTTTCATACTCTCTCAGCGATAGTGAAGCTTCCGCTGGACAAGCAGCGGTCTCTACGGACAGGGGTGCAGTCTCTCCTTCAGGGTCAGTCGCACCCCTTAAGGCGCCTCATGCACTTCCTAGGGAAGATGGTGGCAGCAATGGAGGCAGTCCCGTTCGCGCAGTTTCATCTGCGTCCACTTCAATGGGACATTCTCCGCCAGTGGGACGGGAAGACAACTTCCCTAGACAGGAAAGTCTCCCTTTCTCAGACGGCCAAGGATTCTCTGCTATGGTGGCTTCTTCCCACCTCATTAACGCAGGGAAGATCATTCCTGCCCCCATCCTGGGCAGTGGTCACGACAGACGCGAGTTTGTCAGGGTGGGGAGCAGTTTTTCTCCACCACAGGGCTCAAGGGACGTGGACTCACCAGGAGTCCACACTTCAGATCAATGTTCTGGAAATCAGGGCAGTGTATCTTGCCCTATTAGCCTTCCAGCAGTGGCTGGCAGGAAAGCAGATCCGAATTCAGTCGGACAACTCCACAGCGGTGGCATACATCAACCACCAAGGAGGGACACGCAGTCGGCAAGCCTTCCAGGAAGTCAGGCGGATTCTGATGTGGGTAGAGGAAAGAGCATCCACCATATCAGCAGTTCACATCCCGGGCGTAGAAAACTGGGAAGCAGACTTCCTCAGTCGCCAGGGCATGGACGCAGGGGAATGGTCCCTTCACCCGGACGTGTTTCAGGAAATCTGCCGCCGCTGGGGGGTGCCGGACGTCGACCTAATGGCGTCTCGGCACAACAACAAGGTCCCGACCTTCATAGCGCGGTCTCGCGATCAAAGAGCTCTGGCGGCAGACGCCTTAGTGCAAGATTGGTCGCAGTTCCGGCTCCCTTATGTGTTTCCACCTCTGGCACTCTTGCCCAGAGTGCTACGCAAGATCAGATCCGATTGCAGCCGCGTCATACTCGTCGCCCCAGACTGGCCGAGGAGGTCGTGGTACCCGGATCTGTGGCATCTCACGGTCGGCCAACCGTGGGCACTACCAGACCGTCCAGACTTACTGTCCCAAGGGCCGTTTTTCCATCGGAATTCTGCGGCCCTGAACCTGACTGTGTGGCCATTGAGTCCTGGATCCTAGCGTCTTCAGGATTATCCCAAGGGGTCGTGGCCACCATGAGACAGGCTAGGAAGTCCACTTCTGCTAAGATCTACCACAGAACGTGGAAGATTTTCTTATCCTGGTGCTCTGCACAAGGAGTGTCCCCCTGGCCATTCGCGTTACCTGTCTTTCTTTCCTTCCTGCAATCTGGGTTGGAAAAGGGCTTGTCGCTCGGCTCCCTTAAAGGGCAAGTCTCGGCACTATCCGTGTTTTTTCAGAAGCGTCTAGCACGACTTTCTCAGGTGCGCACGTTCCTGCAGGGGGTTTGTCATATCGTACCTCCGTACAGGCGGCCGTTAGATCCGTGGGATCTAAACAAGGTCCTTGTTACTCTCCAGAAGCCGCCCTTCGAGCCTCTGAGGGATGTGTCACTTTCTCGACTCTCACAGAAAGTGGCCTTTCTGGTAGCGGTCACGTCTCTTCGGAGAGTGTCTGAACTAGCAGCGCTGTCATCCAAAGCTCCTTTCCTGGTGTTCCACCAGGACAAGGTAGTGCTGCGCCCCATTCAGGAGTTTCTCCCTAAGGTGGTATCCTCTTTTCATCTTAATCAGGATATCTCCTTGCCTTCCTTTTATCCGCATGCAGTTCATCGGTATGAAAAGGATTTACATTTGTTGGATCTGGTGAGAGCACTCAGAATCTACATTTCCCGCACGGCGCCCCTGCGCCGCTCGGATGCACTCTTTGTCCTTGTCGCTGGTAAGCGCAAAGGGTCGCAGGCTTCCAAAGCCACCCTGGCTCGATGGATCAAAGAACCAATTCTTGAAGCCTACCGTTCTGCTGGGCTTCCGGTTCCATCAGGGCTGAAGGCCCATTCTACCAGAGCCGTGGGTGCGTCCTGGGCATTACGGCACCAGGCTACGGCTCAGCAGGTGTGCCAGGCAGCTACCTGGTCGAGTCTGCACACTTTCACCAAACATTATCAGGTGCATACCTATGCTTCGGCGGACGCCAGCCTAGGTAGAAGAGTCCTGCAGGCGGCAGTTGCCTCCCCGTAGGGGAGGGCTGTCTTTGCAGCTCTAACATGAGGTATTTCTTTACCCACCCAGGGACAGCTTTTGGACGTCCCAATCGTCTGGGTCTCCCAATGGAGCGCCGAAGAAGAAGGGAATTTTGTTACTTACCGTAAATTCCTTTTCTTCTAGCTCCTATTGGGAGACCCAGCACCCGCCCTGTTGTCCTTCGGGATTTTTGGTTGTTTTTCGGGTACACATGTTGTTCATGTTGAATGGTTTTCAGTTCTCCGATGTTACTTCGGAGTGAATTTGTTTAAACCAGTTCTTGGCTTTCCTCCTTCTTGCTTTTGCACTAAAACTGGTGAGCCAGTGATCCCACTGGGGGTGTATAGCCAGAAGGGGAGGGGCCTTACACTTTTTAGTGTAATTGCTTTGTGTGGCCTCCGGAGGCAGTGCTATACACCCAATCGTCTGGGTCTCCCAATAGGAGCTAGAAGAAAAGGAATTTACGGTAAGTAACAAAATTCCCTTCTTTTTGGGGGGGGTGAAATGAAATCTGTGTAATTAACATTTCATTTTTCAGCAATAATTTGTTAGAAGATGTTTTTCAAGATTTTTTTTTTTTTTTTTTTTTTAGTCTCAGATTATTGTTGTGTTCAGCATTATTTTTCTTTCCTGATAAAGTTAAGAAATCCCTGTAGGACTCCATTAAAAATCAATGGGCTCTCTCTGGTTTATGCTCGAACCTTTTCAAATCAGATTCAACATAACTGCTGTCATAGTTAGTATATGAACAGAAGCCATAACACTAATGTGAGCAAAGCATAAAGGGGATGTTAAGGGGATTGTCCACTACTTTTACATTGATGGCCTCTCCTTAAGTTAGGTCATCAATGTTTGTTTGGCTGGGGTCCGACACCATGCACCTGCGCTGATCAGCTGTTCTCCGTGCCGGTGTGTGTAGCAGACGGCAGGCAATTCTTAGTTCCGCAGCTGCTCTGTCAACTGATAGTGGCCGTAGCCGTGTACTGCACATCCACCTGCCATTTTAAATCACTAGGAGGTGGATGTGCAGTACCCAGCCTCTGCCGCTATCAGAAGACACGGCAGCTCTGGTACTGAGCGTTTCCGGCCACAGGCTGCAAGAACACTTGATTGGCGGGGGTACGCAGTGTCGGACCACAGCCAGTCGGACATTGATGACCTATCCTGAGGATAGGCTATCAATGTAAAGGTAGTTGGACAACCTTTTAAGAACTGAACTGATGACCTATCGATGGAATAGATCATCACTGTGTGAAGGGTGAGTATCCGATTCTCAGCACCACCAATCAGCTGAAGTCTACACCATCAATTGTTATATTTAAAGGTTAACTATTGTTTTCATTTGTTTCATAAATAGTACACATGAAATTAGGAAATTTTGTCATATATCGTATCAGAGAAATCTGCTTTGTTTTCCACCCAAACTGATCTTTCATTCTCAAAATACTCAAATGCAGATTTTTACATTACTGAGATGGGAGATGACAGTTGGTGCTTATAGAGTTCTATGGAGAACTGTATCTGTCATTTCAGGCCAACTTGCAACAAAATGTCTGTCTGTCTCGAGGTTCTTCTCCCCTCTCCCCAGCGCCATAGAATTGTATAAGCACTAACTGGTATCTTCTATCTCAGTAATGGAAAAATTTGTCTTCATTGAATACCGATTTTACCCATGAATTCAGAGTGAAAGTCCAATGCTGGTGGAAAAAGAACAACATTGGTTTGATAAGATATATTGCAAAGTTGGTTATTTTCATGTGTACTATTGAGTTATGACATAATATTGTGGATACCCTTTAAGCAGGGACAGATATAGCATTAGTACAGCCACACAGGGGCCAAGAGGTTAGGGGGTCCATTTCTACCTCCCAAGTAGGGGGGAATTGTGCATTTTGATGAGTTTCTGGGCTACAAATGGCCCATATATTGTTGTTGCACAGGGGCCCTTTTCTGTCTGTGTATGCCAGTGCCTCTTCATCAGTAGTGTTTTGTTGAAGTATCACAGAGACATGTCTGAAGTTTTCCTTCACGATCTGTGGCACAGCAGTCTGAATATATTTAGGTCATTGTCAATGACAACAGTCTGCACTGCTGCTGTGGACAAACTGATAAAACACATGATGGGACCACTTATTGGAGGTCCTTACTGTTTTTAGGGTATCTCACAGCTCTTAAGTGCCTTTAAGGCTTGACTGTGCTAAGGAAGAGCGCTCTGGAAGCCTTGTAAGGTTAGATGCTGGCATTAATAAGAAATGTGAAGGATTTTTTCACTTTTACAATAATCACCTTTTTTCCTCTTCTAGGCAAAGTAGCAATACTAAAGGAAGATCTGCAAAAATACAACAACAGAGAAACCTGGTTTCAAGTACAGCATGTGGATGCAAATTCAGAAGTACAGGTGAGTGTACAGCAATAATCACAATCCGTAATAACTTCATTGTGTAATTTCCTGGAATGTTGGAGCCTATTCACACTGTTCTGCTGTGTCTGTTAGACTAGGGACCACAGGGGCAGACTATTCTCCTTACGGAGACCTGACAAACCAGTCTGGCTGTCAGTGGTGAGGGGACGTATAGCTGCAATGCCCCTCTGGGAATTATTCAAATTGTCTCTCTAGGAAAGGAGACAAACTTTAGCGCCACCTATTAGAAGTAGCAATCCTAAAAGTCAAAAGTGGCCTTTTAACAAGCCTTTTCATATGACCTAGTTTTTATGCCAGATCAGAATTCCAATTTGCAGACATGGTGTTTCGGGGTGATTGCCCCACAGACAATTGACATGTCTGCAGCTTGGAAAGTTGCACCGCAGGTCAGTTTTTGCTGATTTAAAAACAAGCACAGTGGGCATGAGAGTTTTAAAAATCCCATCCACTATGCTTGTACTGTACAACGAAGCGTTTTGGATGCAGCGAAACCACGCTACATCCAAAATGCTACAAGCACTGATCGTGGGCATGCAGCCTTAAAGCTGTGATGTCACAAATACAGCTCAAGTGACCACTGCAGCCAATCACTGGACTCAATGAATCCAGCAATGTAGTGATTGGCTGTAGCGGTCGAATTCATTGTTGTAATGATGTCACCAATCCAAGTAAAATATATGGATATATAAAAAATAAATGGCAACTGGGAGCAGCAGAGTGTGAGTTCTGCTAGTTTACCTATATTTTTAGCGAATGCAAGATTTATGAGCTTGAATATAGAAAACCCCTTTAATACAACAAAATAAGGTATTGGAAGATGGCAAAAAGGGTCGTTATGCCAAGTCTACAGAGACTTAAAGCACTCCTTTGGCTATTGTCTGGTTAAACAGAGCCTTCTTAGCACAAAACTATAATTCTTGTTGCTATAGACCTATTTTCCTACGTCTTCCTTGGTATCTATGAAAAAAAGGAATCTGGCACTTATGAGTGCCAGATTTCTTTTTTTTTCATATTTTGCAGGGTTGGGACCCTATCTATGCACCATTTATATACGGAGTGCCGTTTCTTCCTTATCTTTCCTTGGTATCTAATCATACAGCAGATTGGAGAATTGCAAATTCTGGTGGTGTAGTCTGGGGCACATGTTAGTGTTATTGACTTTTCTCCACTATACCTATTAAAGAGGACCTGCCACTAGGTCAAAAGTGGTCAGATTTTGCTCTTATTTTATTTCTGTTGCTCCTCGGAGTATTCCGCTTTTCTCATTTTTAAAATCCGCCATACGGATCCAGAGATATGGGCCTTTTTTATTTAGTGCTTATGTTTATGGCCTTTACTAAGGGGGCGTTTCATTATTTCCTTGAGGGCGTGTCTTTAACCTGCTCTCCATTATTACCCTGTGAGACACGCCCCTTTGATAAAGACCTAAAAATAAGCACTAAATAAAAATCCCATATCTCTGGAGTCGTATAATAGATTTTAAAAAAGTAAAAAACCGACTACTCAGTGGAACAGGAGGAAAAAAATAAGCGCAAAAACTGGTCACTTTTAACCTGATGGCAGGTGCTCTTTAAATTCAATCTCTTTACAATACAGCCCATTATATGAGCACTCAATCCTACCTGTGAAATGCGATTGCCTTGTAAGCGGTTGTTAATGTGCTGTGTTTCACTGATATTACCCTTAGGCATCTTCATAATAGGACTTTGGTTGGAGAAACATCAAATTTACCCTGAGCAGTGCTCTGAAATAACCAAAGCACGTATTGTGTTATGCCAAAATGTAATTTCAGTCTTTTAGAAAGCCATGTTCTTCTTTGTAATGTTCTCTGTGTATAAATAGTAGGACATCCAGGCAGAAACATTAATCTACAGCAGCCCATAATTGTGCGGTGATTGGGTTAGTGTACAAGCAGGGGATGAGAAAGCTTTGATATTACAGATGTCCTGACCATATACCAAGCTGGAAGATTTACTTTCTATATTTATACTTAAACATAGTGGATTACACGGCTGGGTGGTGCTCCTTATTCAGCTGTTACTCATTTTGGCGACTGTCTGGCCTTAGTGGGTAACGTATTAGAACAACTGTGTGGGTCATTACTCATCAGTACATGCACATTTTTGGGAAAAACAAAACTTGTGCTGATCAGCTGTCTAAATGGCAAAGTGTATGATTTTTTTTTTTTACTTCAACATGAATCCAATATTTTTTGTTGTTTACTTTTAGAATTTTTTAAAGGGAACCTGTCACCAGATTTTTACCTATTAGGCTATGTGCGCACGTTGCGTAAATACATGCAGTTACGCTGCGCTTTGTAGTGCAGCGTAACTGCATGCGTCCTGCGTCCCCTGCACAGTCTATGGAGATTGTGCAGGGGCCGTGCGCACGTGGCGTTTAAGAGCGCAGCGCTTCAGCTACTGCCAAAGCGCTGCGCAAAAAGAAGTGACATGTCACTTCTTTCCTGCGCTTTGCCGGCAGCTCCTGCTCTGTCTATGGGAGGAGCTGCAGGCAGAGCGCATGGAATCGGCTTTTTTTTTTTTTTCACTACGGACATTTCTGCAGCGATTTAAAGAGCACATGTGCTCTTCAGATCGCTGCAGAAATTTCTGCAGTGAAGTACGCAACGTGCGCACATAGCCTTAAACTCAAAGGATCACCTTCTGCAGCTCTTTGGCTGCATTCTATGAAGGTGCACCTTGACCGTGACTCTCCTTCCAAACCCCAAAAAAGACTTTATAAAACCTGGCCGTTAGGTATGCTAATTAACTTGGTTGGCCAGATGGACGGGCTCATTTTCTCCTCCTTTATCCCTCTCCTGCCGCTGATCGCCGTCCTCCTTCCTTGATTGACGGGATGATGCCCTCCGTTATTCTCCTTGTCACATTTTCAAATCTCGTGCCTATGCAGTTAGGTCTGCTCGCGCAGGCCCAGTTCGCTCTGCTGTATCGCAGCCAGAGCAGAAAACATAGCTGCCCTAGCTCGTGCCAGTAAGCTAAATGCACAGGCGCGAGATTATGGGCGGGTACAAGCATGGCGCTGGTGAGGTCGGCACCCTCACCAGCGCCATGCTCGTACCTGCCCATAATCTCGTGCCTGCGCATTTAGCTCACCGGCACTAGCTAGGGCAGCTATGTTTTCTGCTCTGGCCGCTATATAGCAGAGCGCCTGCACGAGCAGACCTAACTGCACAGTCACAAGATTTGAAAATGCGACAAGGAGGATGACGGAGGGCGTTAGACCGTCAATTACGGAAGGACGGCGATCAGCGGCAGGAGGGGGATAAAGGAGCAGAAAATGAGCCCGCCCATCTGGCCAACCAAGGTAATTAGCATACCTAACGACCAAGTTTTATAAAGTTATTTTTGGGGTTTGGAGGGTGAGTCAGGGCCAAGGTGCACCTTCATAGAATGCAGCCCAAGAGCTGCAGAAGGGATTCTTTTAGTTTAATAGGTAAAAATCTGGTGACAGGTTCCCTTTAAAGGGGCTAGAACTTTTTTTTTTAAATCAGGTTAATTTTTATTTATCAACCAAATTACAGTCAAACAAAAACAGCACACAGATTACATAACAGTGCACCCGTAGTACATGCCCTACAAGGTTATAAGTCACAAAGTATGTATTAATTTCCAATGCTCTACCCATAACAGAGATTAAGGAAATGTTGTTAGCAACCATATGCGCTCCAGCAGCACGCAAATCACCCTACTGCAGTAGATTTATCGTCCGGATAAGAGAAGGACCTGGTCCCCCGCACTTGCAGCAGTGCTGAGGAGGGAAGACCCGAAATATCCAACCATGCCCCCCAAATCTTATAGAACTTCTTTAATGCATTTCTTTTAAGGTATACTCCCCTCTCCAGCCGAAGTATAGCGTTTACTCTTACCCTAAGATCCCTGATGGCCGGGGGAGCCGGATCCAGCCAGTGATAGGCCAACACTATCCTGGCCTGATATAAGAGGCGCACAATACCGATCATCACCAGTGAACCCAGGCCATCCCCTCCTCCAGGAGACCCTTAATACATGTAACAGGTCTTGGCTGTAGGTGTAGATTAAAGACTTGTCCTATTAGTTCTAATACTGCCCTCCAGTAGTCTTCAATGCTCCCACAGGACCACATCATATGCAGCAGATTAGCATTCTCACTCCCGCACCTAGGACAAAGGTCATCCATCCGGATCCCCATCTTAGAAATTCATTTTTTTGAATAAAGCACAGGGTATGTGGAAAGCTCTGAGTCCATTGTGATAAAACTATAATGCAAATATATTTCTGTTGCTTTTTGTCACAGGGTGTAATATGATATGATGGGAGAAGGGGCACCTAGACTAACTCTAAGATTAGGGGACCGTAAGCTGTCTCTTATTCCAGCACTACACATGATGGCAGCGAGGTTTCGATCACCAGCATAGCCCTGACTCTTGAAAAGCCCTGGTCTAACACCCCCACACAAAGGAGGGCTTGGACAGGAGAAATATATCCCACAAATCACAACAAACAGGGGAAACCAAAGCTCAATCTCACAGCAAGCACACACAGAGAAAAAAACCAATATATGCTCAGGGAGAAATAAAGTACAGGGAAGAAATAAACAAACAACAAGGATATTTCCATCACACACCAAATAGCACATAAAGAATCACCAAAGCTGTATGAAATGCACAGGACCGGTGTCGCTGGAGCAAAGCTAGAGCTATCATCGGCATGGAACCCCAGGTTCCACCATATTTTAAAGGCCTGAGGCGGCTGTGATAGATCTTTCATAACCTGTGCTCACAGCAGCAATTCACAGGCCAGTAGGAATTAAGTCCCACTAGACCGGACACTAGAGAGAACAAAACGGGGCAATGCTCTGCTCTGACTGATCAACTTAAATGCACCAGGTGATGTCAGCCTCTGCAGTGTGAACAGAGTCTGAAGACGCCAAGCCATCTGGTTAGTTGAGAGCAGAACACTGCATGACTCTTTTGTTACACAGTCAGATTAAAAGACTCCATCTATGACCACCGGGTGGTGTTTAAGGGGATTTTACTCATTTTAGTTGAATTGGATGTTTTGTTGCCGAGGTTTTTTTTTGTGTGAAATCAATGGCTGGAAGGGCTACAAAACGCAGGGAAAAAACACACAAAGGATTAACATGCTGCTTCTTTCTTCTGCTCCCAAAACTCCAAGGAAAAAAGAAGCAACATGCGCACAACACTTCAGAATTCTCATTGACTTTGGCACAAGGATAGACATGCAGATTTGGGCAACAAACTACACCAAAAAACACGACAAAAACACAGCGTGCGCACAAGACCTAAGTTGCTCAATTATTTAAAACCTTTTGTACAGATACTGCAATAAAAAACCTGCAGCGAGTTACGTTAGATGCTAGTGAATAGAGATTTCAATATTCTATTCATACATTGTAGTATTTAGGCAATGCTGTGGATTTCACCCCTTGCTTTTTCTAAAGGGGTTGTTTATTTTCTTTTGCGGGTATAGCATCGACATATTCCACAATTCTGTACAGAGATAGTTATTGTGAATGGTGACCATATACTTTATCTATTTTAGATACTCACACTTAGGTCAAATGGGAGGAAATGCAGGAAAACGTGAGCACAATAAAACAATGTTGCCTTTTGTTTAGATTCAAAGAACCCAGGACCACAGCTCTGAAGTTTTTGACTGAGCCACCATCTAGCCTACATCTAGGGTGTTACCTTCCTGACATGTGTAGCAAAATGTCTCAAAGGCTAAATTCACACAAGGCATCTTTTGTAACTACAAAGATGCAGCGTTTTTGTCCCAAAAAAACGCAGCAAAAACACATTGCATTTTTACCGCGTTTTGCCCAGTGCGTTTTTTAAGCCAAATCTATTGACTGGAGAGCTCAAAAATGCAGTAAGAATGCAAAAAGAATTGACATGCTGCATCTTGAATAACGCTGCCAAGATGCAGCCAACAAAAGATGCCCAGTGTGGACAGCAAAATCAAAATCTCATAGACTTTGCTGGGAGAAGGAAATGCATGCAGTTTGTGGCATCTTTGTGACCTCAAAAACACACCAAAAGATGCCCTGTGTGAATATAGCCTAAGGCCGGAGTTCCACTTGTGTATGACTCATGCGAATCTCGCATCGGTATCATCTGGCACAGTGCACACGCTCCGGACAGGAGCACCTCAGCTGCATGGAAAATAGTACCCTAAAGAGAAAAGTGGTAGTAAACGATGGTATAACGTCTTTCAGAGTAACATGGGCACCAGTGTGGAAGCTGTCCTCTGCACATTTCTTTTCTAGGGATGATCGAATATCACAAATATTTGGCTTCGCGAATATCCGACGAATAGGTCGCCGCTTCGCGAATATTCGATGCGCAATGTAAGTCTATGGGAAGCCCAAATAGTTGCTATTCGGCAACTATTCGGGCTTCCCATAGACTTACAATGCGCATCGAATATTCGCAAATAGTCGAATAGTGGCGACCTATTCGGCGAATATGGGCGTTGCCGAATATTTGAGGTATTCGATCATCCCTATTCTTTTGACCAAACTTGTTTGTTAAAGGAGTAATATAGCTCCTCTCACTTCCACATTGGGAGGTGAGCAATACAGCAAAGCTAGATCCCCCTATGAAAGCATTGTCCTCTACTTGGTCAACCCCTACCTAAATTAAACAAAAAAAACCCCTCTGATACTGACAGCCACACTGTTCTCACATTATTTGTGCCGGGTCTGAAGGTGCTTGTGTGACATTATGGCTTTGTGAGCACTGGACTCAGTGATGACTGGCATAACAATGTAATGTGAGTGCCTGCAGACTCTGTCCGGAGGGGAGGATCATTTTATATTTCATTTCACAAGGGGGATTACAGCATTTGAGTAGGTGTTTTCAAAGTAGTAGACATCCTCTTTAAGATCAAGGGTAGTCTTGTAGAAGTCTATCGGAAAATGAGGAAAATATTTAATTACGATCACTTTATATTATTACTGTACTAGTTTTACTTAGGATTGTATACAAAATAAGGTTCAAGAAAAATAATAAATTATTATTTTTTATTTAATCTAGTATACATTGCTGTCTAAAAAGAAGAAAAGAAAAAGTCACTACAAATACTAAAGAATTATTGTTAAGTATTAGTACTAGTGGCATACCGCTAATAGTGACAGATCACACTGGCACTATAGGGCGGGGGAGGGGTCCATCACTGCACGTTCAACTGTATCTGCATCCTGGAGGATGCAGATACAGTTGAAAGCAATGATGGAACAGGGAGCCATCCACTCCCCCTGCCACAATTCTCCCTGCCTGTTTGATCTCTGACATCTTGGTGCAGCGGACTCAACAACATCATTACTTTCCTCCTGTTCTGTAGAGCTGCAAAAAACACACTGCAGAGAAAGGAGCGGGAGGGGAATGAGTTGATGTATTTTCTTTTCTTTTTTTTCTTTAAATTAGGGTCATTATACTGTTTTAAGTCTTTGCTAGGGCCGTTATACAGTTTGCAGGGCTATGTGAGGGCCCTTATACACTTTGCAGGGCTATATGGGGGCCATTATACTAGTTGCAGGGCTACTTAGGGGCCATTATATTGTTTGGAGAGTTTTATGGGGTCAATTATACTGTTTGGAGGGCTAGTGGAGGCCTTTATATTGTGTGCTGGCCATTATACACACTTTTGTTATGGCCATCATACTATGCGGAGAACTGTCGGGGCCATCATACAGTGTAGGGGTCACTGTTGTGGTATAATGTGAATGTGGAGTATACTGTGTAGGAATTCACTGTTTGGGGTTCACTTTTGTTGGCAACATAACCTTTTCATAGCCCCCCATAAAATATCTTATATTGTGGGAACACTAAAGGGGGCTTTATACGCAACGACATCGCTAATGAGATGTCTTTGGGGGTCACTGAATTCGTGACGCACATCAGGCCTCGTTAGCGACGTCGTTGCGTGTGAGGCGCACGAACCACGTCGTTCTAATCTCAAATATCATTGCTGTTGCAGGACGCAGGTTGTTTGTCGTTATGTGTGACACTGCAGGAACGAGGAACATCGCACCTGCGGCCACCAGCAATGAGGAAGGAAGGAGGTGGGTGGGATGTTACGGCCGCTCATCTTCGCTTCTATTGGGCGGCCGCTTAGTGACGCCGCTGTGACGCCGAACGAACCTCCCTCTTAGAAAGGAGGCGGTTTGCCGGCCAAAGCGACGTCGCTAGGCAAGTAAGTCGTATGACGGGGACTAACGATGTTGTGCACCACGGGCAGCGATTTGCCCGTGACAAACTACGGGGGCGGCTGCTTTCACCAGCGACATCGCTAGCGATGTCGCTGTGTGTAAAGTGGCTTCAATAGAAGGATAATTACTTTGTAAGGACTGTAAAGTTGTGAGCTTTGCCCGTCTGGGACCCCGCTGAGTTTCTTTACTTTTTCTTTTGTCGGAGGGCCCAAATCTGCCTTCTGCTATGGGGCCCCATAATTTGTGTGTTCCCCTCATTAGTACGTATGTCTATATTCCATTTCATGTGGTTCACATCTTTACACAGAGTATTGGTACAGGATCATAGAAAGATGACCCTTCAATAACCTCTTATTTATGAAGGGCTAAGAAAGCGAGGCTTTGGTTGTTGTATGTGGGAACTCCATTCCTTCCTGTGTTCCCTTCTCTTTAATCTTGCGGCCAATATTGATAAGAGCTGAGTAATGGAGGCCGCGTGGTGTCTGCTCTCTGCATCAGTCTTTCAGTTACAGAATTGCCGTTGGAGCATGGACGTTTGCCAGCTTTCACTTCACAATTGAGTCTTTTTTTTTTTTTTCCCCCAACCCCATATTTGTTGCGTGAGTGAACTTACATTAAGAAGAAAATGCTTTCCAGTAAAAACATTTTTTTCAGAAGCATAAATTTAGAATGTAGTTTGGCATTTCCTTTGGTTTAATACTGTCAAAATAAGGATAAGCTTTTCACCTGGAGTCGTGACCGGGCCCTATTGCTAGGCCCGAAGGCTATGTTTACACTGTGCTTTCTGCAGTGCATTTCAGGGCTCCACTTGATTCCCATTTTTGGGGGATTCAGGCTTAACGCTGAACACACTGCAAAAACACAGGGTTAGCTCGGGCTAACGCTATCTGAAACCTTTGCCTTTGAAGGTGTTATCTCAACATACGTTTTCAGGAGCATACTTGGCTTGAATTATGCACGCTTCCATGTTTTAGCGCAGGATCCACCTTCAAACTCATGTGAGAAGCTCTATAGTGAAGAGCTTGTAAGCGCTGCGCTCCTTGCCTAGGAGACCAGCCACCACTAACAGACCATAGTACTGTAGTAGCAGGTAACCTAGCAATGCGCAGTAAACTGGAATGAAAAATCTCTCTGTTCTTGAGAACTGGTTTTTACCACCACTTTACAATTTACCCATTTATGATGTTGAGAAAATCTTTGTTTGATGCCCTTGAATAGTTGGAACCTGCTGAGCAGCTATCGTGAAAGCCAGTCTGATCCATACTCTGCAGTGCTGGGGACAGGAATACCTGATTTTATGTATCACCGGCAGATCATGGTTGCTTGATATGTATTCGTAGCCTCAATCAGTGTTTATTCTGGCAGCCTTTATTTAATTTGAATGTATTTAGAGGAATCTGCAACCATATTTTTTCCACAGATTGTGATAACAGCATGGTGTTAGGGGACAGAGAACCTGATTCCAGCAATGCATCACTTACTGGACTGCTTAGTTTTGCTAAGAACTGTAGTTTTGATAAAATCACTGTTCAAGCAGCAGAATATTAGTAGAGGACAAGTAAACAGGTAGTCGAGCATAATCGGGACCTAATGTATAACCCCGCCCTCACCACTGATTGGCAGCTTTCTGTGAACACTTTATATGGACACAACTGTCAATCAGGGGTGTGGACGGAGTATACAGAGATCAGTATTTAGGGAACTGGTAGATCTTCAGCAAATAAAACAGGGATTTTAACAAAAGTGACAAATTGCTGAAAATCAGGGTCTCTGAAGGGGTAGCAAAAACCTGTTGAAAAATTCCCTTTAGCACCTTGCTTCTACTGGATCTCACCTTTAAAAGTACAGTTGTGCTCAAAAAAACACAATTGCTCCAAACATACAGTATTATTAGCAGCAGTTTGTGCAACTGTTTGTGGGAAAACCCCTTTAACATAAGAGGGGTTACATAAAATCGTGACTAACCATGTTAAACTAACTGGACAACTCCTTTTATACAAGGACTAGAAGGTGGCCCGATTCTACGCATCGGGTATTCTAGAATTTACGTATTGTGTAGTTCATGTATGATTTTTGTTATATCTATATATAGAGATGTTGTTGTGTGTAGTTACCAAGTGTTTGTGTAGGCGCTGTACATGTTCTGGGTGTTGTCTGGGTGTGACGGGGGGTGAGAGCGGTGTTGTATGTGTGTTGCGTGTGTTGCGTTGTTTGTGGAGCGCTGTGTGTCTGTAGCGTGTGTGTGTGTTGCGCGGTTTGTGTGTGTGTGGTGTGTTTTGGGGGGAGGTATGTTTTGTGCAATGTGTGTGTTGTGCGGTATGTGCGTATATTTGTGTGTGCCGCGGTGTTTGTGTGTTGGGTGTTGTGTGTGTGCAGCGTTGTCTGTGTGTGTGGGTGTCTGTGTAGGGCAGTTGTTTGTGGTTACCAGTGTGTGTGTGTGTGTGTGGTGTGTTGTGCAGTGCGCGCGCGTGTGTGTGTGTGTGTGTGTGTGTGCATCAGCCTCTCTTCTCTCAGCCTACCTCTCCCAGCCTCCCTCCTCCCAGCCTCCCTCAGCATCAGCCTCCCTCTCCCAGCCTCCCCAAGCATCAGCCTCCACCAGCATCAGCCTCTCTCCTTCCAGCCTCCCCCAGCATCAGCCTCCGCCAGCATCAGCCTCCCTCTCCCAGCCTTCCCCAGGATCAGCCTCTCTCCTCCCAGCCTCCGTCCTCCCAGCCTTCCCCAGCATCAGCTTTCCCCTCCCAGCCTCCCTCAGCATCAGCCTTCCCCAGCATCAGCCTCTCTCCTCCCAGCCTCAGCCTCTCTCCTTCCAGCCTCCCCCAGCATCAGCCTCTCTCCTTCCAGCTTCCCTCAGCATCAGCCTCCCCTTCCCAGCCTTCCCCAGGATCAGCCTCTCTCCTCCCAGCCTCCTTCCTCCCAGCCTCCCCCTCCCAGCCTCCCTCAGCATCAGCCTTCCGCTCCCAGTCTCCCCCAGCATCAGCCTCCCCATGCATCAGCCTCCACCAGCATCAGCCTCTCTCCTTCCAGCCTCCCCCAGCATCAGCCTCCCCTTCCCAGCCTTCCCCAGGATCAGCCTCTCTCCTCCCAGCCTCCTTCCTCCCAGCCTCCCTCAGCATCAGCCTTCCGCTCCCAGTCTCCCCCAGCATCAGCCTCCCCAAGCATCAGCCTCCACCAGCATCAGCCTCTCTCCTTCCAGCCTCCCCCAGCATCAGCCTCTCTCCTTCCAGCCTCCCTCAGCATCAGCCTCCCGTTCCCAGCCTTCCCCAGGATCAGCCTCTCTCCTCCCAGCCTCCTTCCTCCCAGCCTCCCTCAGCATCAGCCTTCCCCTCCCAGTCTCCCCCAGCATCAGCCTCCCCAAGCATCAGCCTCCACCAGCAATAGCCTCTCTCCTTCCAGCCTCCCCCAGCATCAGCCTCCCCAAGCATCAGCCTCCACCAGCATCAGCCTCCCTCGTCCCAGCCTCCCCCTCCCAGCCTCCCCCAGCATCAGCCTCTCTCCTCCCAGCCTTCCCCATGATCAGCCTCTCTGCTCCCAGCCTCCTCCAGCACGCCGTGCTCCTCTGCCGACACTCACACACCCGATCGCATCCACTCACACACACCCGATCGCATCCACTCACACACACCCGATCGCATCCACTCACACACACCCGATCGCATCCACTCACACACACCCGATCGCATCCACTCACACACACCCGATCGCATCCACTCACACACACCCGATCGCATCCACTCACACACACAGACACTGACGATATCGCACATACGCGCTTATACTCACAACATCCGGGGATATCACATGCTTCTGGCCATGTGATCCTCCCGCAGGTCCTGGAAGCTCACAACAGGACAGTATCGCCGCCGAGAAGCAAGCGATATCCCAGGATGTTGTGAGTATGTGGATGCGATGTGTGTGTGAGAGTGAGTGTGATCTGATTTGTGTGTGTGTATGTGTGTGTGTGTGTGTGTATGTGTGTGTGTGTGTGTGCTGTTATGTGTCTGTATTTTCCGCCGCTGCAGGACCTTGATGTGTGGATGCGATGTGATGTATGTGTGAGGTGTGTATGAGAGTGAGTGTGAGCCGGTGTACACTGGTAACTAAGATACACATCGGGTAACTAAGGGACCTTAGTTACCCGATGTGTATAATGGTTACCAGCTTTCACGGCCTCCGTCAAGATGCCAGCATCGCAAGGTTATGTGTGGCGCTGCTGGGATCGTGACGGAGCCGGTGTAGAAGCAAGCGATATCCCAGGATGTTGTGAGTGTGTGGATGTGATGTGTGAGAGTGAGTGTGAGAGTGAGTGTGATCTGATGTGTGTGTGTGTACTCACCTGGGAGTCGCGGCTCCCTGTCAGTTGGGCCAGAGCGAGCGTGCATTGCGTGAGGGGGGCGGGGCCTGCAGAGAGCCGGGGCGAGAGGCCAATCCGTGTGGGGGGGCGGGGCCATGGCGAGCCCAGCGGCCAATCAGCTTTGTGTCACCGTAAGGACACAATTTCGGAGCATGACAGACAGACAGATAGACAGACAGACAGACAGACAGACAGAATAAGGCAATTATATATATAGATAATGACTGCACTAGTAAATAATAGTGGTGCCTTAGAACTGTTCTTTTTTTTGAAAGGGAATCTGTCACCAGGTTTTTGCTCCCCCATCTGAGAGCAGCAAAATGTAGCGATAGAGATCCTGATTCCAGCGATGTGTCACTTACTGAGCTGTTTGCCTTTATTTTGATAAAATCAATGTTTTCTCTACTTCAGATCTATTAGTTATACAAAGCTCATGAATATGCTTGATTACCTAGCAGCATGCCAAGTAGTCCTCTAATAATGATAACCTTCTGCTTATTAAACAGTGATTTTATCAAAACTACACTAAGCAGCCCATTAAATGACACATTGCTGGAATCAGGATCTCTGCCTCTATTATACTGCTCTCAGATTAGGTGGCAGTACCTGGTGACAGACTCCCTTTAAGTATATACTAACATATTAGAGTCTGATTCAGAGAAGGGACAGCACTCACCGAGATCCACCAAATTATTGAAAAAAGGTGCAGTAAAAGCGGCAGGAGTAGAGTAGACAGCGGGCCCTCTCACGGATGACTGCCGTTTCGCATATGGATACGCTTCCTCGGGTCCAACTGGACCCGAAGAAGCGTATCCATACGCGAAACGGCCGTCATCCATGAGGGGACCCGCTGTCTGCTCTACTCCTGCCACTTTTACTGCACCTTTTTTCAATAAAGAATTTGCTGGATCTCGGTGAGTGCTGTCCCTTCTCTGAATCAGACTCTAATATTGAACTCTTAGCTGTGTTGGATGAGCACCTCGTAGCCAGCCCCGTGGAGGATCCCTGTCCACATCCTGGACTTGTTGTTTACGCTTATGCGAGTGGGTGGGTTGGTGCGGCAGTTTCTTTGTGGAATTATCTATCTACTAACATATATAGTGACGCTGACCCTCACATCATCCTGTAATCATTCAGGTAGATGCGGAGAAAAAGTGCCTGCGTCATGTTAGTGCATTTTTGTTGTCCTTGATCAGTAATGGATTCTCTAATCAAGTAGGGGGAAATGAATTGATGTTGACTTGTGCGGTTCAGCTCCAGGCAGCACTTGACACAGTGAAGAATGCTGTTTACACAGGAACTGAATTAAACTTCAAGCGCATTACCATGTACAAGGTGTACTTGAGCCTATAAGTGAATCTAATCAGGTAGTGTGCTGCTATAACTGGATTGTCTGTCTCGGAAAAGACTTCCAGCATATGTTCATGCATCCATTTCCTTAGCTGGCTTCAAGGAGTGATTACTAAGGTAAGCTGACAATTGGGAAAATTATTTGTGGCTCTTTAGTAATATTTTCCGGTCATATTTGTGGACCAAAGGCAAATAAAAATGGATACTATGAGTTTTACATCAATCCAGTCTTGTAGATTATTCGACTGAGCTTCCTCCAAAATTCATTTCTAGCAGAGTTGTTTAATACAGCAAGTTCAATTTGGTTTGCATCAAATCAGTTTAAAAACAAGTCCCAAAAAGATATTTATTATACCCTGAGGTCTCTCCAGACCCCAAAACATGATAAAGGGGAAGGGTTATAAAATAATGAATATTATATACTCACCTGTCCTCCTCCCACCTCTCACCTTCCCTTACACTTCTGCAGCTTCCTGTTCCTCTGCCCCGATCTCCAGATCTTCTGGCGCTGAGGCCAATGATTGACCTCCGCAGTCATGGGGGCCGACGCACTTTACCGGCCTCATTGATGTGCGCTGCCATACCTCATGCCCGTGTGAGGCTCCTTATAGGCCTTGGTGCCAAGAGATCTGAAGCAGAGATGTATAAAGGCAGGTGAGTATGTAATGATTATTATTTTTAGATCCTACCTGACCCTTAAAAGACAACAAAAGTGCAGCCGGTATCTGCCGCTTTGTTGTATGCTTCTTGATTGAATCCCAAAAATGTTCTATTTGTAGAATCTGAAATTTGGCAAAATTCGGTATGATTCGCTACTCTTTGTCTAAAATCATACACCACGTTTCAGATTTGACTAAAGTCTTGACAAATAGTTACAGTACATGTCCTGTGCTGCAGAGGCAACATAGTCACAAATCTGCCTACCTTTGCCTTTACAAACACACAAAAATTGAGTTCCTTGGAAACTTGGATTAATTGTAACTTGGTTTGAGAGCGTTTTGCAAGACAAGCAAAGCTTTTTATAAATTTGTAACTTGGTTTAAGAGCAATGCTTTGCAAGAAGAGCAAATACTCACCGTGCACCTTCCGGTTCTGTCCTTTCACCGCGCTCTAATCCTCTCTGGAGGTAACTTTCTATATATATGTACTGTACACAGTATACCATAGTACAGTACAGTATATACTATATAGCATGTCTATCAATTTGCATTTGTGGATACAGTATTGTACTTTCTTATTGATAACCAATACAGCACATTGCTTATAGTGTACCTCCCGCATACCAACAATTCTATTATAAGCTAAAGTGCAGTTTAATTTGTTTTATATGCTTTTTGCTGTACTGTACAGAATTTTGTATTAATGTACTGTAACAATTTTATACTAATACAGTACATTATTTTGTATTACTGTAATAAGTTTGTATAAATACAGTAAATATTTTTGGGTTGTGGAACGAATTGTCTGCATTTCAATTATTTCCTATGGAAAAATTTGCTTCGATATAAGAGTAACTTGGTTTAAGAACACAGTCCCAAAACCAATTATAGTCGTAATCCAAGGTTCCACTGTAAGGGGTACTTTGCACATTGCGACATCACTAGCCGATTTGTAGCGATGCCAAGCGCATTAGTCCCCGCCCCCGTCGCAGATAC
The DNA here is from genome assembly GCF_048569485.1 of Anomaloglossus baeobatrachus. Lineage (NCBI taxonomy): Eukaryota > Metazoa > Chordata > Amphibia > Anura > Aromobatidae > Anomaloglossus > Anomaloglossus baeobatrachus. The sequence goes on along the minus strand of NC_134354.1, from coordinate 481,179,804 downwards.
GATATCTTGTGATAGCTGCCGTAGCGAACATTATCGCTACGGCAGCTTCACATGCACTTACCTGCCCTGCGACGTCGCTCTGGCCGGCGACCTGCCTCCTTCCTAAGGGGGTGGCTCGTGTGGCGTCACAGCGACGTCACACGGCAGGCGGCCAATAGAAGCGGAGGGGCGGAGATGAGCGGGACGTAAACATGCCGCCCACCTCCTTCCTTCCTCATTGCAGGCGGGACGCAGGTAAGGAGATGTTCCTTGCTCCTACGGCTTCATACACAGCGATGTGTGCTGCCGCAGGAACGAGGAACAACATCGTACCTGTCGCTGCACCGACATTATGGAAATGACCGACACTACACAGATCACCAATTTTCAACGCTTTTGCGATCGTTTATCTAGGCGTTACACGTTGCGGCGTCGTTACCGGCGCCGGATGTGCGTCACTTTCGATTTGACCCCGACGAGATCGCAGTAGCGATGTCGCAACGTGCAAAGTACCCATAATACCAGTGGTCCTGATGCTGGCTATGTTTTCAGTGGAGCTTAACACTGCAAATGTTACCCTGTTTTGATAAAAGTAGGATAGCCATTTATGCAGTTTCATTGAAGCTGATATGGTATGCATTTGGCTACATTTTACCTCGCAGGAAAATGCCAGTGATTACATTGATGACCTTGATGACTGGTCCTTGCACATGAAGATGAGTGCGATCTAAAGTTTTATGTTGGCCATGGCTACAGATTCTAACATTGTAGAATAGGTCTTTAAAAATTAGTAATATAAGGGCATCACTAAGGTTCTGAATATATGGTTCTCAAGCTTTCACTCAGATATATGCACTTCCATCATCTATATGAGCTTCTATCCTCTACAGGCATTCATGTAAATAGTATGCAGCATAAATTTCGTTACTTTTTGCAGTGGGCCTGTTTAAGAAAGCGCCATCTGCAGCGGCTTCCTATATGCTGACACATAACTTGCCGAGAGAGTCTAATGGTTACTCTTTGTTCCCGATTAGGTGATTGGAGACTTATGGATATGGTACACATTCACCAGGAGCTTATTCTGGCATATTTTAAGGAGAACCTGTCATCTAATTCATGCTGCCCAAAAAGTAGGAATCCTGAATTAGAGCCTAGGTGCACAAATGCTATTAAATGACTGGTCCATTAGCTTTAGTGGCACTGGGAAAAGTGGCACCTGACTAGTCTTGTCTCTTCCTATGGTCCTCAGCCAGATCTTCTATCTATATCTTCTCTGAAACGCCGTAGCATTTAAAATATACCTGGATCTCATTCATGCTGCCAGCTGTTTAGCAAGCATGAATCACGTGACGGGTTCCCTTTACACAAACGCTGTGGGCATTTGGCCTAACACTGCATGGTAGCTTTCATGTATGAGGCTTAGATGTTACTCCAGTTAGCTGAAAACTAAAAGGAGACAAATTAAGCTGTCATACAAATATGAAAAACTGCTTTAAAATAAAAAGGAGAAATAACAGAAAATACCTAAAGGTTTCAAGCTACAGGTGTTTTCGGTTTCCTATAGGAAATCAATGGTACATACTCAGACTTCACTGACCCCAGCAAGTGAACATGTTTCAGTTATCCATCTCATCTGTCTACAGTCATGGATAAAAGTGTTGGCACCTTTGATATTATTCCAGAACATTATTGCAATCACATGTTTTGTTATACACGTTTATTACTTTTGTGTACATTGGAACAAAAGAAAACAAATATAGGCAAATTGGACATACTTTCACACAAAACTCCAAAAATGGGCCAGTAAAATGTGTTGGCATTCTCAACTTAATATTTGATTGCACACCCTTTAGAATAAATAATTGCAATCAATTGCTTCCTATAACCATCAACAAGCTTTGGACCACTGTTTTTCTGCAAACTGCTGCAGGTCTCTGATATTTGAAGGGCACCTTCTACCAACAGCAATTTTAAGATCTCTCTACAGGTGTTCAATTGGATTTAGATCTGGAATCATTGCTGGATAATTAAAAACTTTCATTTTGTTTCCATCCATTTCTTGGTGCTTCTTGAAGTATGTTTGGGGTTATTGTCTTGCTAGAAGACCTAGGGTGCAAACTCAGCTTTCTGACACTGGGCGGCACTACATTGTGACCCAATATCCTCATGGTAAGCTTCAGATTTCATGATGCTATGTGGGCAGTTAAGGCACCCAGTACAAGAGACAGCAAAACACTCTCAAAATGTCTTTGAGCCTCCACCATATTTGACTGTGGGTACGGTGTTCTTTTTTTTGTAGACCTCATTCCACTTGAGGTAAACAGTAGAATGATGTGCTTTACCAAAAAGCTCTGTCAGTGTCAGTGCTTTCCCAAAATGATTTTGACTAAAGCTGGTGTCACACACAGCGACAACGACAACGACGTCGCTGCTACGTCACCATTTTCTGTGACGTTGCAGCGACGTCCTGTCGCTGTCGCTGTGTGTGACATCCAGCAACGACCTGGCCCCTGCTGTGAGGTCGCCGGTCGTTGCTGAATGTCCAGCTTCATTTTTTGGTCGTCACTCTCCTGCTGTGACACACACATCGCTGTGTGTGACAGCGAGAGAGCGACGAAATGAAGCGAGCAGGGAGCAGGAGCCGGCGTCTGGCAGCTGCGGTAAGCTGTAACCAGCGTAAACATCGGGTAACCAAGGGAAGACCTTTCCCTGGTTACCCGATATTTACCTTCGTTACCAGCCTCCGCTCTTGCTGCCAGTGCCGGCTCCTGCTCTGTGCACATGTGGCTGCAGTACACATCAGGTAATTAACCCGATGTATACTGTAGCAAGGAGAGCAAGGAGCCAGCGCTAAGCAGTGCGCGCGGCTCCCTGCTCTCTGCACTGTGACATGTAGCTGCAGCACACATCGGGTTAATTAACCCGATGTGTACTGTACCTAGGAGAGCAAGGAGCCAGCGCTAAGCGCGGCTCCCTGCTCTCTGCACTGTGACATGTAGCTGCAGCACACATCGGGTTAATTAACCCGATGTGTACTGTACCTAGGAGAGCAAGGAGCCAGCGCTAAGCGCGGCTCCCTGCTCTCTGCACATGTAGCACAGCGACGTTATGATCGCTGCTTCTGCTGTGTTTGACAGCTAAGCAGCGATCATAACAGCGACTTACAAGGTCGCTGTTATGTCACCGAAAATGGTGACGTAACCGCGACGTCGTTGTCGCTGTCGCTTAGTGTGAACCCAGCTTAACACGCATACATTTTGGCAAACTGCAGTCTAGCTTTTTTATTTGTCAATAGTGGAGTCCTCCTGGGTCTCCTACCATAGCGTTTCATTTTATTCAAATGCACATTGAGCCTACAGGACAGCTTGAATTTCTTTGGAACTTGATTGAGACTGCTTATCCACCATCCACCCATCCCACTAATCTGCATTGCAACCTTTCATTGACTTTTCTCTGCTGTCCATGTCCAAGGCAATTAGCTACAGTGCCAAGGGTTGTAAACGTCTTGATTATATTGTGCACCATGGTCTAAGGAAGATCGAGATCTCTGGAGATATGGATCTGTAACTAGAGATGAGCGAACCTGAAATGTAAAGTTTTGTGTTCATACCAAACATGGACTTTACTAATAAAATCAGTGTTCGAGTTTGGGTGCTTTACATATGCTGACCATTTGAGCAGGCATCGCTTTCCTTGGGTATGCTTAGTGCTCAATCCAGTGTGAGCCGCTTGCAGTGTTTGAATGTCTCTCACTGCAGGTAACAAAAGTGTTATCGGATGTAATGTGTAACCCCCAAAACATAAATTTACAAATACCCTTCCCACCCTTCCCAAGAAGTGTTCTGTTTATGGCTGGCTACATGTGAGCTGAGATACGAATTGTCTATTTAGTGACTTCCATTGGGGTTCAGGTCAAGTCTGGGTCCCAAACCAAACTTCATCTAAAGTCAGGCTGCACTCGCCAAACCAAACGTCCATGGGTCCACTCATCTCTTCGTGTAATCTTGATATATTTTTTTTTATTTTTCAGAAATTTTGGTTCTCCAGTCCTCAAACAGTTCTCTTCTGCTCTTTCTGTTCTCCGTGCTTAGTGTGGCACATACAATGCAAATATTTAAGTCAAGTTCTCCCCTTTTTATCTGGTTTCAGGTGTGATTTTCATATTGCCCACACTTGTTACTTGCCCCAGGTGAGTTTAAACGAGCATCACATGCTTGAAACAAAGCTGTTTTCAAACAATTTTGGAAAATGTCAACAATTTTGCACAGTCTATTTTTGGCATTTTGTATCAAATTATGTCCAATTTGCCCTTTTTCCTTTTTTTTGTGTTGCTCTAATACACACAATGGAAATAAACATGTGTATAACAAATGTGTAATTACAATAATTTTTTGGTACAAATCATTTCCTGGAATAATTTTAGGGGTGGTAACACTTTCGGCCATGACTGTATACTTCTAGTCCTGGGCTCAGATTTCCAGTATGATCTGTCATTTTAGTAGGGAAATTTCAAGTCACTGGACAACGAGTTAATGAAGGGGAAGAATATTAAATAGTTAATTTTCTGCCTCCCACTGTAGGGAAAAAAGCGATGTGCCCATCTATTGATATTTGTTCCAACCAGGCCTAGGTGCAAACATGACAGTCTCTACTCCAAGAGATAACCTTTTGGTTCCTGCTACAGTGCCTTGCAAAAGTATTCGGCCCCCTTGAATTTTTCAATCTTTTCCCACATTTCAGGCTTCAAATATCAAGATAAAAAAATTAATGTTATGGTGAAGAATTAACAAGTGGGACACAATTGTGAAGTTAAACGAAATGTATTGCTTATTTTAAACTTTAAAAAAAAAAATAACAGAAAAGTGGGACTGCAATATTATTTGTCCCCTTTAAGTTAATACTTTGTAGCGCCACCTTTTGCTGCGATTACAGCTGCAAGTAGCTTGGGGTATGTCTCTATCAGTTTTGCACATCAAGAGACTAAAATTCTTGCCCATTCTTCCTTTTCAAATAGCTGGAGCTGAGTGAGGTTGGATGTAGAGAGTTTGTCAACAGCAGTTTTCAGCTTTTTCCACAGATGTTCGATTGGATTCAGGTCTGGACTTTGACTTGGCCATTCTAACACTTGGATACGTTTATTTGCGAACCATTCCATAGTAGATTTTGCTTTGGGATCATTTCTTGTTGGAAGACAAATCTCCGTCCCAGTCTCAGGTCTTTTGCAGGCTCCAACAGGTTTTCTTCAAGAATGGTCCTGTATTTGGCTCCATTTATCTTCTCATCAATTTTACCCATCTTCCCTGTCCCTGCTGAATAAAAGCAGGCCCAAACCATGATGCTGCCACCACCATGTTTGACAGTGGGGATGGTGTGTTCAGGGTGATGAGCTGTGTTGCTTTTACTCCAAACATATTGTTTGGCATTGTGCTCAAATAGTTTGATTTTGGTTTCATCTGACCAGAACACCTTCTTCCACATGTTTGGTGTCTCCCAGGTGGCTTGTGGCAAACTTTAAACAACACTTTTTATGGGTATCTTTGAGAAATTGCTTTTTCCTTGCCACTCTTCCATAAAGGCCCGATTTGTGAAGTGTACGACTCATGGTTGTCCTTTTGGACAGACTCTCCCACTTCAGCTGTAGATCTCTGCAGTTCATCCAGAGTGATCATGGGCCTCTTGGCTGCATCTCTGCATCTCTGATCAGTCTTCTCCTTGTTTGAGATGCAAGTTTGGATGTACTGCAGGGTCTTGGTAGATTTTGCAGTGGTATGATACTCCTTATAGTTCAATATGATCGCTTGCACAGTGCTCCTTGGGATGTTTAAAGTTTTCTAAATTTTTTTGTAACCAAATCTGGCTTTAAACTTCCCCGCAACAGTATCACGGACCTGCCTGTGTTCCTTGTTCTTCATGATGCTCTCTGTGCTTTAACCAGAACACTGAGACTATCACAGAGCAGGTGCATTTATACGGAGATTTGATTACACACAGGTGGATTATATTCATCATCATTAGTCATTTAGGACAACATTGGATCATTCAGAGATCCTCAATGAACTTGGAGTGAGTTTGCTGCACTGAAAGTAAAGGGGCCGAATAATATTGCACGCCCCAATTTTCAGTTTTTTATTTATTTTTTTTTTAAAAGTTTAAAATAAGCAATAAGTTTCAATCAACTTCACAATTGTGTCCCACTTGTTGTTGATTCTTCACCATAACATTACAATTTTTATCTTTGTTTGAAGCCTGAAATGTGGGGAAAGGTTGAAAAATTCAAGGGAGCTGAATACTTTCGCAAGGCACTATATATCCCCATGGCACATTTCCAAATAAAAGTTCCAAGCTTTTATTTTTCATTGTAGAAAATGAACCATATGGTTGCCAGGCTTAGTTATTACATTTTCACCTACAGCTCATTTCTTATATAAACCTCTGATTGTCCTATTTTTATGGACCATGGCATTACAGATGAAAGGCCTCTAAAACAGTTTATTAATGTCTAATTGATTTAGACAGATCCCTTTTAACTATTGATATAATAATGTATTGCCTAAGCTTTATATCTCCACCCAGTGGTAGGAAGTGGTAGAAAGCAATTGGAACTCTAGCGGAAGGAAGTCGAGAAGTCAAATGATGATTTGAAGCACTTTAGACAAAAAATGAACTTTGGTCTCTGAACAGATAAGTTGGTAAATTAATTGGTCCAAACGTTTAGTTGTGATTGTCAGATATTGTAATGACATTATGTTTGGGCAAGGAAGAATTGTGCATATTTCCCCAGCACAAAATGTATTTTAGTTTGCCATGAAACAAAGGTTGGAAAATGTAGATTTTTTTTTTTTGTTTCCAGCAAGACTAGAGTGCTTAGATTTTTTTTTTTTGTGTGTGAATATTTTCTGTTACACCCTTTTTTTTTTGTTTTGTAAAATCACATCCTTGCTAGTCGCATTCCAGATATATATACGTTAAAAGGAACCTGTCACCAGTTTTGAGGCCTATAAGCTGCGTCCGCTACCAGTGGGCTCTTATATATAGTATTCTAACATGCTGTATATAAGAGCCCAGGCTGCTGTATAGAACTTAAAAAACACTGTAATACTTACCTAACGGTCGCTGCGGTGGAGTTGGGTCATATGGGCGTCTCCGTCCTTCAGCGCTGACGCCTCCTCTTTAGGCCATTTTCGTCCTTCTTCTGAACCTGTGTGCATGTGGAACGCCCTGGACTAGCCAGGTAGTCACATACATATAACATGCACACACACCCCACCCTAGACAGTAACAGTCAGACAAAAACCCTTGTTGCCTCCCTCCAGAGTCTGATGTTCACACCAGGTGGGGCGGAGCCAGGCAGTTGGCCCCACCCACCGAGGAGTTCACAGGCCTGGAGGCGGGAAAAGCAGTCAGTCTAGTTTGGAGGTGAAAGTGAGAGGAGTAAAATGTCTGTGTGTGCCTGGGTAGGAGCCCAGGCACTGACAGCAAGGTTGGCAGACGGTGGTGGCAGTTTGCAGGAGTTGGTGGAACTCTGCAAAGCCGTAAGGACCCGAGGCTGGGCGGTGACCCACCGGTACCGAACCGGGGAGCGGAGTGAAGCTAACCACACACAGGCAGGGCCATCGGACCCCGACCAGGCTTGGAGCCGCCGTCAATAGTCAAATCCGAGTGTGACAGGAACCCCAGGGGTTCCCCAACAACCAAGTCCCGACAGAAGGCAACCGCTCACACCGTGAGGATATACAGCCACCGCCACAGGCTAGAGATCCAAGGGCCAGCCCCTGCGGGCAAAACTGGCTCCTACGGCACCTATACGCCGGGGAGCGGACTACCGGTGGGCAACCACAGGAGTCAGAACATTTCTAAAAGGTGCAGGGAAAGACAGCCACCATCAGCCGTCCGGGGAGAGCACAACAACAACACTGCAGCCGGCTGCGGAACCCGTCCATCCGGCCGTTTTGGTTTACCAGAGACTGTCATTGATTGTCTGAGTGAGTACACCAGTGCCGTCCGGCACCGCGCCGCGCTGTCCCTGCACCCCAGCCATCCAGCCTCCCCGTTACACCACCGGGCCCCGGGATCACCAACCCCCTACCCACGGAGGGGACAACATCCTAGCTGCTCCCTACCATCTCTCCCGGGATCCCCGTCACCAGCAGCGGTGGTGCCATCATCACCACGTCTCGTGGGTAGCGTCATGAACTCTCTCCCTAACCAAACCATCCCTTTTCACTCACGGGCGAGGAGCGCTGCTAGAGTCCCCGGGTCCGGCCCACCGCTCGAGACACCGAGCAGCAGCAGCAGCAGAAGCCCCGGACCCGAACGTGGAGAGCGCGTCCCCTCCGCCCCCGACACATGACGCGTCCTACGTCATCCACATTCGCCGGCATTGAGGTCCTGCGCAGGCGCACTTTGATCTGCCCTGCTCTTAACGGATCAGGTGCATCTTACTCCAGCTCTGCCTTCACTACTTGTCTGCAATTTGCCAACCTTAAAAGAGTTCTCCCATGAACAAAGTACATTTTAATCAATAGATCTTGGAATAATAATAAGTTCCACATTTGGATGTACTTTTGATTTTTTTTTTTAATGTTCCTGTGCTGAGATAATCTTATATATGTGCCACTATTACTATTTAATGGCTGTGTCTGATCATACCACAACTTCTGGCTAGGGGAGGAAGCAAAAAGAGTATACAGACAGGACAGCACAGTATTGCAGATGCTGCATTCTGTGAGGCAAAACATTTCACTGTCTGTTTAAAAACATATTTTACGTTACAGAAAAAATCAGCAGAAAAAAAATCAGCTGCAATCCAATGCTGTCCTCTGTTTCTATACTCTTTTGTTTCCTCCCCTGCCCAAGAGCGGCCAGGGGAGGAAGAATCCATTACACAGTATATATCAGAAACACATTTATAAGATTATCCCTGCACAAAAACATTAAACAAAACAAACAAAAAACGTGTGGTCCGAAGGCGAAGTAATTTTCATTCTAAATCTTTAGCTATTTAGTGCCATAATCTAAACTAATTTCCAAAACGGTTGCATTAATAATTCCATAACTTTCCCTAACTACACTATTTAACTGCTATTCCATTTTATTTCCCTTGTTCCTTTTTGATGGCGCTTAGTTTTAAAGTCCCAGTGCATGCTGGCATACTGAAAGGAAGCATCTTGAGAGAGGCTATAGTCACTCGCACAGTTCCTGCACCCTCCCATCAGTGACGCTAGTCCCAGAATGATGTGCACTGTGGGATAAGCGCTCTTCTGTCGGCTCAGATCAGCAGTAACAAGCCTGCAACAGAGTGGTGAGAGAATACCCCGTGTGGAGACACCACCCCTGCAAGTGAAGTCACTTGTCTCTGCACACCGGCTTTTCTAACACCACTTTGCTCCCAGCTTCTTAGTGCTAATATAAGCCAGCAACAGATAGTTCTCTATCATTGTGAACATCCCATAGTGCACAATGTGCTGGGACTAGCGCATCCCCTGAAACAAGTGTCGCTGATGACTCTTTGCTGTAGGGAGGCAGTGGCAGTGACCTCAGCCTCTGCCTCCTGATGATGCTTCGTTTGAGTATCCCAGCATGCTTTGGAATTCTCAACAAAGTGTCATCAAAAAGGAAGAAGGAAAACAAAATAGAATAGCAGTTAGATTGTGTAGCAATAATTTAGATTATGGCACTAAATAAGGAATTAGAATGAAGATTACTTTACCCCTTTAACACATCCGATTGTGGAACTTATTTGTACTCAAAGATCTATTAATTTAAAATGGACTTTATTGGTGGAGCAATACCTCCTAAGCAGTTGGGTCCTACATTTGTACTATCTTAATATAATATAGGATTTAAATCTGCCCCATTTTTTGGGCTATTATTATAGAAATGATCCATGTACAGCAAGAAAGGCAGAAGAGGGTTCAAACAGATTGGCAACATGCATTTTGTATTTATCGACTTTGGCAGAATCTCCTCATGTTTACCTAAGGTTTTGAGGTATTCAATGCCTGAGGAAATGAGTAATGTAATCTCACATGACTACTGAGGACGCCTGCTTATCCTCTTCTTTTACTGTACCCGTCCATGTCTTGTCTTGTTGTCTTTATGTAATATTTATTATCTGATTACATAGTAGTTGGGTATAATGAAAGTATACCACCTGAAGCTGCTACATTGCGCCACTTGTATCAAAGGCACAACTAGAAGTGCCTGTACAATAATATACGGTGCATGCTTAATGAAATAATATTTACACTTTTATTTATACAGGATTTATTTCCTGACATTGTTTAAATGTGAACATGCAATTGGCACTGCGTATTCATAAACTTAAGGTTTACATCATTAAAGATATACATACCGTAGATGGCCTTGAGTCCTCCTCTTATGTTAAGTTCTTGTAAAATTTCTATAGCTGCTTCCTAGTTATCTCTGAGTAAAAACCAATAGAACTGTTGCTTTACACATATCCACATACAAAATGTTAGGGTGATTTGGCTTTTGCGTGAAATTTATGTAAAAAGTAAAAGTTCACTCTACAGGGATATTTTATCATGAAAGTAGGGCATTTAAGTAGAAGAATGCAATAGTGATTTTATCATCTCAAACAATTTATTGAAACAAAAGCCAAAAACAGGTGTTTATACCTCCCAAAAATTGTTTGTCTCAATAACTTGTCATGGGGCGTTGAGCATCAATTTCAGCTTGACAACGACGTTTCAGTCTGTTCAGAAGTGGATATATTTTCTGCTGAGGCAATGCATCCCACTCTTATTGAAGAGCGGCCCTCAGGTCATTGAGGTTCTGAGTTAGAGTTACGAGCCTCTACACAGCGACTCAACTGATCCTATAGGTTTTCTATGAAATTCAGGTCTGGAGAAAGTGCAGGCCCCTCTATTTGAGGTACTCTGCCTCCAGCAGCCATTCCCAAATAATGCGACCTCGATGAGCTGGAGCATTGTCGTCCATGAAGATTAAATTTAGGCTTGTGTTGTTCGTGCAGAGGCTCAATGACTAGATTAATGGTGTTATTCAAGCAGTAGGGGTTTGTCACTATAACATTCATAAAGTGTAGTGCAATTATATATTGACTAAACACACCTGCTCACACTGTAATACCACCACCACCAAAAGGCTCATCTGGTGACAACAGTGACTCATGCATAGCGCTATCCTTGACATCTCCAACATCATTGGTGGCCATCATTTTCTGCTCAGCGTCAATCTACTTTCATTAGTGAACAGCAGTGAGGTTCACTGGTCCCTCTTCCAGCAAGACAATGATGCCTGTGCCTGGTGGTGTGGTCAGGTACCCTTGCAAATCATGTAACACGCAGACCACACTGATGTAAGCAGTTTCAAATGGTTTGACCTGATACTTGAATGCCTCTCACCTCTATTAAAATGTTCCTGGATTTGTGTGACATTCATCATCTTGTTCTGAAGGGCATTATTCAGTCATCAATGTGGGATGTGACCAAAGGACGTTAACTTCTATTCCTTTCTATGAGTTTTCCAGTCTCTCTGTATCTCTGTTGCAACCTGCTGATGACACTCTGTGACACTCTAAGCTTAGTGGCCACATAAGTGGGAGAACATCCTGCTTGAAACCTCGCAATGCCCAGGTTCTGTTGATTAATTGTTAGGTGTTGTTTTAAGGCCGCTTTACACGCTGCGATCTTGCTAGCGAGATCGCTAGCGTGCGTTTCTGCCCCCATCATTTGTGCATCACGGGCAAATCGCTGCCCGTGGCGCACAAAATCGTGCGGACCCGTCACACTACTTGCCTGCCTAGCGATGTCGCTGTGACTGGCGAACCGCCTCCTTTCTAAGGGGGCGGTTCGTTCGGCGACACAGCAACGTCACTAGGCGGCAACCCAATCGAAGCGGAGGGGTGGAGATGAACGGGACGAACATCCCGCCCACCTCCTTCCTTCCTCATGGCGGCTTCAGGTAAGGTGAGGTTCCTTGTTCCTACGGTGTCACACATAGCGATGTGTGCTGCCGCAGGAACAACAAACAACATCATACCTTCAGCAGCAACAGTAATTGGTAATAGGGGAGCATGTTAACGATTAGCGATTTTACACGTATTTGCGACGATTTTCGATCGAACGTAGGTGTCACACGCAACGACATCGCTAACGCAGCCGGATGTGCATCACGAATTCCGTGACCCCAACAAAATCGCTTTAGCGATGTCACAGCGTGTAAAGCGGCCTTAAGTCTCATGATGTCAAAATGTGAATAGCGAGGATGACTGTTTCAATACCAATTCTTATTGAACCCTGAAATTTTATTTTGTGAGTCATGGATCTAACACCTTTTGTGAATTTTGCCATTAAGCTCCTTGTTAGAGAACAGCAAGTTGTGAAAAAAGTACTGAAACACTGAACAGTTGGACATGTGCAATCAAATGTTTTGGTAACCCTGGGATTAGTTACGTAAAGGCATGCCAGTGGGAGATGACCAGTGACGTATACAGTACATTGTGCTCCCAACCTCTTGGTTGATTTTCTCCATATCTAATTTTTACCCTTTTACTTGTGTTTCAGGGAAAGGTTCACTTGGAGCTCAGATTGAGTGAAGTTATTACAGACACTGGTGTTATCTGTCATAAGCTTGCTGTCCGGTAAGGAAATTCATGTGTCTAGATGGTGGTACTGTAATAAATGCAGAAGCATCTTTATCAAATACATCATTTTAATTGACTATAGACTGGCTATCATAATTATTGGGTGTTACTACAATAAACGGGGTCCTGGGGGTTCACATTGGAAATAAATGGCTTGCTATACACTTTTTACTCCTATGCATTTTTTATTTAGGAGCCTTTTTTTAATATCTCTGATTTTAGGATCTTGCTGCTATTCCATTTTTGGGGGGGGAAGGGGAATGTGTTAACTAGCCTCTACCTTATTAATCTTAAAATTTACAGACGTTATGGAAGCACAATGCTGTGGTCTAACAATCCTGTGCACCTGACACTTTCTATTCCCTAGTAGGTTTTTATGGCTTAACCACTTGCCATCATGAGGCATATATATTTTTGTCACCTGTCTTCACTTCTTCTATCAGTCGTCTCCCAAGCAGAACTACCCTTTAAGGTTAAGGAGAAATTCCACAACTGTTTCATAAAAGACCCTGTAGTGTGCATGGAACATCAGTGTTTACATTGTTACTGGCTTAAATAGTTGGAGGTTTTGTTTTTTTATTTAATTTACAGAATTGTTTTATTTATTTTTAATTTTTTAAACTACATAAGTGAAGTTCAGGTTTTCGGAGTTGTTTGCTGCGTTATGCTCCGATTCAGAGATTCACCCAGAAATGCTTTACCTTCCTGAAATAAAAGCAGATCCTTAGTCCCTCTCTGGCCAGTTTTGCAGCCAATATTCCTGGTCCTTCTTGCTCCTCTTACCTATTAAGATGCGGAGGCTGAGGAGGAAATAAGGAGATGCACGGCACCTAAGCAAGCCATACTTGTTCTTCTTCAGTTCAGTTTGGTCTCGGTCTCTGTCTCCCCCCCCCCTCTCTCTCCTTCATACTTACCGATCACCGGTGCGGCGCGGCCGTCAGACTACTCCTGCGGCTTCTCCTGTTTCTGAAAGTGCCGGCCTCTCATTACGCTCAACTCATATTCACTGCCTCCCCTGCCCACTGGCACCTATGATTAATTGCAGTCAGACGCTCCCCCACGCTGAGTGACAGCTGTCTCATTGCAACCAATCACAGCCGCCTGTAGAAGGGTCTATATAGTGCAATAAAATAAATAAATAAAAAAAAAACACTTGCGGTCCCCCCCCCCTCAAGATAAAGCCTCACAGCTTCTGGCTGGTATTCTCAGACTGGGGAGGCCTCTCATTTTTAGGATGCCCCCCAACTTAAAAATATCAGCCAGCAGCCGGCCGTAATTGCCACATCCATTAGATGCGACAGTCCCAAGACCTTACCCGGCTCATCCCAATTACCCTGGTGCGGTGGCAATCGGGGTAATAAGAAGTTAATGGCAGCCCATAGCTACCATGAAGTCCTAGGTTAATCATGGCAGGCGTCTATGAGACACCCCCCATGATTAATCTGTAAGTGAAAGTAAATAAACACATACACCCAAAAAAAAGACAAAAAAACACCCTCTTTGATCACTTTATTAACTCCCCAAACACCCCTCCAAGTCCGACATAATCCACACGAAGTCCCACGACATTTCCAGCTCTGCTACATCGTAAGCTCACAGCGAGCCGCTATAGAGCACAACCGCTCGCTGTGAGCTCCACGCAGCAACTGAAGTGAGTTGTGCTATCAACGGTGACGTCACTCAGGTTACCCGCGGCCACAGCTGAAGTCCCCAACCTGTGACGGCAAATCACCCAAGTGACTGAAGTGAGCCGCGCGATCAACCGTGCTGTCACTCAGGTGATTTCCGGTCCCAGGTGAGTCCTTCACCTGTGACCGCAAATCAGGCGGCGACACAGAGACAGAGCCGTGCGATGAGAATGATCTCGGGTGAAGCTCTGATGTCACAGCTGCGGGCCCCGCACTACTGCCTGTATCGTGGCACTGACCTCAGAGGTTCACCCTGGTTCATTCTCATCGCATGGCTGTCTGTCATGCAATCTATTCTCTCGATCTATTCTCTATCTATTCTACCTATCTTACCATATTTTATTTCTCCTTTAAAAATGCACACTGTCCAAAACGCAGCCCAAACACAGCGAAAGTGCAGTGAAAACACATTGAAAATGCATGCGTTGTTGCGTTGCGTTTTTTTTTGTGAAACGCAGTGTTTTCGTCTGCCAGAGGGTGTATTTTTGTTATCAAACCAGAACGCAGCATGCGGACATAGCCTATCTGATCAGTGTGCAAGTTGTTCAAACACTGCAAGGGGCTCACATTTGGGGTGATCACTGAGCAACCCGAGCACAGGGATGCTTGAGCGAGTGGTTTGAATACGCAAAGCACCCAAAACCCGAACTGTGGGGTGTTTTTTTTTTTTGTTTTCTGTTTTACAGTCTGTGTTTGATACGAACACCAAACCCCGAGCTCGCTCATCGTTTGTCATATTCTGGTAATATCTATTCCATTGAATGATTTACATAACACATACCAATTTCAATAGATAACTGTCTACTTAAAACTAATAAAAAAAGAAAAACTTCCTCCCTTCCCATGTGTTGCTTACTAATATGTTCTATTTATTGGGCCATTGCAGCCTAATAACTGATACAACGTTAATCTGCTCGAGTGTACTATCTTTAAAAATTGACGTAACTCGGAGGTAACGATGACATCTGTGTATATGGTAAATATTAAACCTAGTAAGTGATTCACAGCACGAACAATCACAAAGATCACTTGAGAGAATCACATTTCTCTGTGTTCCCTCTGACGTAAAGGGAAATTACAGATTTTATTCTTCTCCAATTTAGCCAAATGACAGCAAATGAGAAAAATGGACATTGTGTGATGGAGGTCTGATCTATATTTGGGCTGTGCTGTAATGTAGGCTATAAATATAATACTTATGTGCATTTAGAAGTAGCCTACATTAGTGCAGCATATGTAATTGTATTATCTAGTTGTATGCTCTTTGCACATTATTGTGTTATTGCATTTCAGCATGCGATCCTGCCATATGTGTCATATTGCTTTCCTTTTCTGAAGGCCAGATCTTTTGGATATAATAAGGACTCTAGTTGCTAAAACCGATGAAGCTGGGACCCAACACTTTTACGTGGTAGATTATTATTCTGCCATCTAAACTGTCATGTTATTTTTTAAGACCAAGTTTACACAACCCAATCTTACACTACACTAAACATATAGGCATACATAAGGAATGCGATCTCTATCCTTGAATGGATCTGATGTATGCCAAAGTGTCCTTTTGATATGAGCTGAAAATAGGACAATGTGCACATAGGTTAGTATAGTCAGAACTGTGCCATTGGGAAATAACTTCCCTGAGGCACAAAGATACCACCTCCTGGAGTTCCGTGTGCAGAAGGATTGGAGATACTCAACAAGATGAATGGAGATGTATTGGGATGTCCATGGATGAGTCTCCAACGATAATAATGTAGACTTTAAAGCATAACCATTGTTTTAAACTTTATTTCAAGGGGTTTTCCCACTAACAAAGTTAATTTTAATGAATAAATCTTAGAATAATAAGAAGTTGCACAATTAGATGTATTTAAAAAAAATGTTTCTGTGCTGTGAATAGATAATCTTGTGGACACTGCTCACAAAACGTTAGGGATATTTAGCTTTTGGGTGACATTTATGGAAAATGTAAGAAGTTCACGCAATAGTGATATTTTATCATAAATGTACATCATTTAAGTAGAAGCATGTCATGGTGATTTTCCTCATCTCAAACAATTTATTGAAACAAAAGCCAACAACACTGGTGGGTATACCCCCCAAAAAAGTCAGTGTCTCAATAACTTGTCATGTGACCTTGAGCTACAATTACAGCTTGACAACAATGTCTCATGCTGTTCACAAGTAGAGTTATTGTATGCTGAGGCATGGCATCCCACTCTTCTTGAAGGTTGGCCCTCAGGTCATTTAGGTTCTGGGGTACAGTGTAACAAGCCTCTACACAGTGTCTCAGCTGATTTCATAGGTTTTCTATGTGATTCACTTCTGGAGAACGTGCAGGCCACTCGATTTGAAGTACCCCAGTCCCCACCAGCCATTCCCTAAGGATGCAGCCTAGATGAGCTTTATTGTCGTCCATAAAGATGAATTTAAGCCTGTATTGTTCATGCAGGGGAACAATGACTGGATTAATGATGTTATTCTAGTAGTAAGGGCTTGTCACTTTACCATTCACAAAGTGTAGGTTAGTTCTCTATTGACTGGACACACCTGTCCACAATTTAATACCACCACCACCACCACCAAAGTCTTGTCTGTTGACAACAGTGGCTGATGCACAGCACTCTCCTTGATGTCTCGATCATCACTGGTGGCCATGATTTCTTTTTAACGTGAATAGAGTTTCATCAGTGAACAGCACTGTGGCCCACTGATCCCTCGTCTAGCATAGATCTACCTGGTGGTGTGGTGACGTACCCTTGCAGGTTGTCTAGCATGCAGACCTCGCTGATATAAACTGTCGACGTGACACTTGGTGCCCCTCACTTCCCTTAAATATTCCTGAAAGTTGTGGGGCATTCATCATCCGGTTCACAATAAAGCTGTCTTCAGTGTGGGATGTGACGTCCACTTCTATGCCTTTCTGTGACTCTTCCAGTCTCTCTGTATCTCTGTTGCAATCTGCTGATGACACTTTGTGACACTCTAAGCTTAGTGGCCACTTTTGTCTTAGAACATCCTGCTTGAAGCCTCGCAATGGTGAGGTACTGTTAATGAATTGTTATGTGTTGTCTTGGTCTCATGATATCAAAATGTGAACAGCATGATGAGGAGAACTGTTTAAATACCAATTCTAATTGAACCTCAAAATTTATGGGGTTATTCATGGATCAAACACCTGTTGTGAATTTTGCCGTGAGGCTCCTTGTTAGAGATCAGCAAGTTGTGGAAAAAGCACTGAAACATTGAACAGTTGGACATGTGCACTCAAAAGTTTAGAGAAGGCCACATTACGTTCACCTGAAAAGGTTAAAGTGCATTTTAGGATCATCCTGAAATTTAAACCAAAAGCCAAATATCCATAATAATAATAATAATAATTAATAATAATAATTTTATTGATTTATATAGCGCTATTAATTCCACAGCGCTTTACATACATTGACAACACTGTCCCCATTGGGGCTCACAATCTAGAGTCCCTATCTGTATGTCTTTGGATTGTGGGAGGAAACCGGAGTACCCGGAGGAAACCCACACAAACACGGGGAGAACATACAAACTCCTTGCAGATGGTGTCCTTGGTGGGATTTGAACCCAGGACCACAGCGCTGCAATGCTAACCACTGAGCCACCGTGCCGTCCATAACTTTTTGTGAGTAGTATTTGTGTCCCTGTTATGTACTGTATAAGGCTATGTGTGCACGCTGAGTATTTGGTTGCATACATTTCAGCACCAAATCTGCATCACTTTGTAGAAAAAAAGTGGCTTTTTGACACTTTTTTTTTTTTTTTTTTTTATAACAAAACCACACTGAAAACGGATCAATAAACGTGATAAAAACGTATTGTGTGCACATAGCCTAGTGGATGTTTCTGACCATACAGGGACATGGTCTAATCATATATAACAATCAATAAACCTTTCTCGTGATTCAATCCATTAAACGTCAGCAGTCAAATAATATTCATATATAGTAAGTTAGATTATAACATATGCTAATTCATCTGCTCTAATAGGTAAAATGTGTAATGTTATTAAAAAGAACATCCCACACACACATTCTGAATTGGCTTGTTTAGGGACAGATTTTTTTCAGTGTCTCAATGTATAAGTTATTCTCTTGGTATAATTATTAGTCAGCAGTCTATTATGAATGGAGTATCCGGTCTGCCCCCAGATGCTTGGTTATGTTGAGTTTCATTCTGCTGGATTCTTTCCTACACTAGAAAATGAGTTGCTCCCCGGAATCTAGCAGCAGTTTATCTTTGTCTAGATTTCAGCTAACAGATATTTCAACTATATGCCTAGCTTAAATGGTTTGTGCTATTTTGGACATTATGGCATATCCAACCTCTGGGCCTTCCTTCTGTGTTGAGAAGGGAGCTGCATCGTGCATTTTCTGGAATGTAGAGGAAGCCGTGCATGTCCTGGCTCTCCCTGTTGAAGGAAATGGGAGTTCTTAATATTGCCAAATTATAAATGCTTTTGTCAATTTTTAGAATTATTACTTTGGACTTACTATACAAAAGGTTGAAGAGAGGCATACATGCACAGCCATTTCTTCACTAATCGTTGTGTGCAACTTCCCCGATTTGAAGGTTATATGCTACTTCATCTATCGGACAGTCTTTGCCTGTGCTTGTCATTGCAGCGCTATATTTCTAGCTTTGGTCCCTGTATTAACTTTTGAGGCTTTTAAGAGGCTTTAAAGGGACAACTAGTCGTTATGTGGAGTACCGTTTTTATTATTTGCTTCGCTTGTTGACCAGTTCTACTCACCCCCACTTTCTAACCAGCTACGATGCTGAGTTTACCCCTGAGCCCTGTTTCTTCTCATACCTGGTTGCTCTGTCTGCATGTGTCTGCTCTGAATTGAGGGAAGCAGAAGGCGTTTATGCTGTTTCATTGGTCATAGATATACTGTTCTGCTCTTTGACTAAACCATATCACCAACAACTTTTGGCATAATAATTAATGGAAACAATACATGCCTCATGGTTTCTTGTTCCATTTGCTATAAGTAAGAAAGTAACAGCAACTAACAGATGAAATGGAGTACTAATAAAGAATATTTATACACATCAAAAATCTAGTCTTTTATTCTACTAAATAGCACAATACTAATACACAATGAAACTAACAATAACCTAACAATATATCCCATCCACGTTACTTAAAACACACGCACGCGCGCACACACACACAATAAAACAGTCTACCCCACCTAACACTAGCTGTCCATAGATTGAGATCAAGGTGTTAATAGCAGTTTAGCAAGAAGGGTTAAGGATAAAAGGGGTTAATAGCAATGCAGAGATAATATATGGCAACAGGGGGTAAGGATAATGCAGAGAAAGGTTAGGGTTTGGTCAAGGGGGATTTATGCAGTTGTCCCACAGTTACTAAGGCTGATTTCTCACATCCGGTTTTTGCTGTGCGGCACAATCCGGCTCTTTACAGAAAAAAACGCAACCGTTTTGGTTTTTTTTTTGCCGCTGGTTGCGTTTTTTCCGCATAGACTTTCATTAGTGCCGGATTGTGCCGCATGGCCTTGCGTTCGGTCCGGTTTTTGCTGGATGCGGCATTTTTAGCCCATGCGGTGGCCGGATGGAACGTTGCCTGGCATGTTTTTTTGTCTGGCAAAAATAACCACATCGCGCCGCATCCGGCCGATGCGGCGCTTTTTCCAATGCATGCCTATGGACGCCGGATGCGGCAAAAAAACGCATCCGGCCGGCGCATGCGGTTTTTTTGCACTGCGCATGCTCAGTGGCATGCCGCAACCGGCAAGGACCGGACGGGCCGCATGTAAAAACTTATGCAAAGGATGCGGTTTTTTTTTGCCGCATCCATTGCATAGGTTTTAGAGCCGGATTTAGCCGCACTGCTAAAACCGGATGTGTGAAGGCAGCCTTAGCCCAGTATACTCATTGTGATGCCAGTAGACAAAGAGAGATTTGTCCTCCAGCAGAAACTGGGCATGTCCAGTATTAGGTGTTGGGAATGTTCCCCACCAACTGAACTAAGGTTCACTCCACCTGTCCTGGCTGATCCTGTTTTCAGGAGATGGACAATTGTCCATCTGCTTTTGACTGGACATTCCTTTATCAAGGCAAAACCTTCTCCCAGCCTTTGCTACTGATAGATTTATTTGTATATACATTTGGTATATATCTATCCATAATCCTGGGCGCTCCACCTACATTACCTAACTGAAATTCAACACTACTACCTAGTAATAGTATTCATTACTAATGGTATGCAGCACGAATAACGTAACATAAAATAGCACAGAGCATGGCTTATAATAACACAGTAATAACATTTGCATAGCAATAAGGTAACCAGGTGGTATTGCTATAGAAACAGGGTCAAAACATAGCAACCAGCACTTGATGCTCAATCTTGGACACTTCGGAACATAACAATGGAATTTAGATAGCATAAGTCCTTAATTTTTGCTAGATGTTGGCAGCCCATTTTTAACCCTTTTGCATATTATATTGCCTCTAGTTTTATAAATTCTAAGGTTTTTTTATTATCATTCTTTTCTGCTAACATTCATTTTGCATTTGATTCATAAATTAGGAAACAGCATTGCTAAGGTAACAGTTAGGTGCGTATGGCTGGAATAAATGTAATTAATTGTACATTCAGTACATCAGATTTCAGTTCCAATTCCCCACTTTTTGTTCTGGTTTCCATTTCTATTCATGTGTGTGTATGAAGCACAGCTCGCATAGACTGGTGAGTCATCCAGAGATTGCCAGGCTGACGGAAGGTACCTGCTGCTTCCAGCTCCACCGATGCCGAATTACTTATTCTTCTAGAAGTGTAATGTTCAGAATGCTGCACGGCTCCTGATCTCTCTTAAGGGTCCTTAATGACAGCTCCAGTCTAACAGCTCTGACAGAAGAGGTGACGTAGAGTGAGCAGACATGAATCACCGTTCACTACCTATTACTGCGTACAGTATTACGAGACTGTACAAACTGGCGTATAAGACGTGCCTTACTTATCTATATTTGTCTGAAATAAATTTCAGCATTGTGATGGTGCAAAAAAAAATCACTTTTAAAGTATAGTTTTGGATCCTTTTAAAAAAAAAAATAAATAAAAGAAGAGCAAAAATGCATAATCCAGCGGATGATAGGTGTATTCACAAAATTCTTTCTTTAGTTAAAAAACAAATACTTTCTTACCGTAATCACTGTTTAAAATCCATCATTCCACTATGTAGGGCAAGTATAACGGGGGATAGTCACACCGGACTACGCGTTTCATTGTTTCTTCACGCCTCCATCATGGTCTAATTTTATTTATTTTTTATTTTTTTTTAAAAATAGGGCTGACCATATATACCCACATATACGGTAATTAAATACTGTATATTCTGACTTTAAAACTGTTCCTAACCTCAGCTCAGTTTAATACTACAATAACAGACGTACCGTGTAAAAATTGAAAGAAAAAAAAAAAAGCATTCCTTCAAAATAAAACTTTCATTTATCCCCCTTCTAATGGGAATAAATTAAGGTCTTGTTTATAGTTTGATTAGGAAACCGACCACCAATGCTTTCCAGTTTATAATCCCTGTCCTTAAAGGGAACCTGTCAGGTGCAATATGCACCCAGAACCACGAGCAGTTCTGGGTGCATATTCCTAATCCCTGCCTAACAGTCCCAGCGTATAGTAACATAGATAAAGAGATCATTAAAAACAAAAGTATTTCTAAAGATCCTTTATGATATGCTAGTGAGGCCAGGGACTAGTCACAAGGGCATTATTTCTCTTGGCTAGTTGGCCCACATAGCATGCTAGCAAGCCCACAGGGGTGTGCTAACATAATGAATGTGCAGCGTCAGAGGCATGGTCGCTCTCACCTCTCTGCTGCCAACGCTGGTTTTCGGCTCGGTGTGCTTGATCAGAAGTCACCGGACTTGCGGTCATCCACACCATGAAGCCAGGTGTACGCATCCCTGCTTCAAACTGGTGTAGTGTGCATGAGCGGAAGTCCAGGAACTTCTGATCAATGCACTCTGAGCCGAACACCAGCGGGGGCAGCAGAGGTTAGAGCGACCATGCCTCTGATGCTGTGCATTCATTAGCATATTACTACGCCCACAGGGGTGTGCTTACATGCTAAGAGGCCCGACTAGCCAAGGGAAATAATATCCTTGTGACTAGTCGCTGGCCTCATTAGCATATCACAAAGGGTCTTTAGAAATACTTTTTCTAAAGATCCCTTTATCTATGCTACTATATGCCAGGACTGTTAGGCAGGGATTAGGAATATACATCAAGAACCTCTCTTGGCTCTGGGTGCACATTGCACCTCCATAGCCAGCTAGGATTAGGAGGTAACACCATGTTCCTCAGTACCTAGCCAGCTTCAAAACTATTCTTACAAGTTCAATAGAAAAGTGCTTATCCAGCAGCGGTGTTTTCTCCAAGGCCATAGCTATAAACAAGTGTTTCTAGTTCAAGAATGGCTGAACAAATTAATAAGCAGTAAATTGCAATATTGCTTGTATTTCTAAGCACTGTCTGAGAATATCTACCGTATTTATGACGATGGGAATAACTCTTTAATGATTAGTGTATACGTTTTTCTGATGCAATTCACTCAGTCTTTTAGTAAACGTGGCCAAGAATGAATTTTCCCTTAGTGAGGAACTCATGCATTTTGATGGAGTGCCCCGTTTTCAGTTACAGTGTACCTATTGTTAAACTTTGTAATCTATCTTATTAATGGGAAGTGGTATCTGCCTTCAGGCTCAGTAAATATTTAAATCTTGCAGTAATATAGTATATAGGAGATGGAGAGGAGCAGCAGCCTTCTCTTACTTCCGCTCACCCTCCCTACACATAAAGAATGCGGGAGAGAGAGAGAGCGCTAAAGGTGGGAGAAACTCAGCTGATATGATATGCTGTGTACAGCTCTGTGATGTCTGGGCTACCAGAAACAACAAGAAAGTATTGGCAAATGTCACGCCAGTAAAAATCCTGTCTTCTTATAAAGCATCCAAGATATGTAAGATACAGTACAGACCAAAAGTTTGGACACACCTCATTCAAAGAGTTTTCTTTATTTTCATGACTCTGAAAATTGTAGATTCACATTGAAGGCATCAAAACTATGAATTAAAACATGTGGAATGAAATACTTAACAAAAAAGTGTGAAACAACTGAAAATGTCTTATATTCTAGATTCTTAAAGTAGCCACCTTTTGCTTTGATTACTGCTTTGCACACTCTTGGTATTCTCTTGATTAGCTTCAAGAGGTAGTCACCGGAAATGGTTTTCACTTCACAGGTGTGCCCTGTCAGGTTTAATAAGTGGGATTTCTTGCCTTATAAATGGGGTTGGGACCATGAGTTGTGTTGTGCAGAAGTCTGGTAGATACACAGCTGATAGTCCTACTGAATAGCCTGTTAGAATTTGTATTATGGCAAGAAAAAAAGCCGCTAAATAAGGCTAGGTTCACACACTGCGTTTTTTTGACGCTGCGTTTTTGTGCGTTTTTTGCGGCAAAAAATGCACAAAAACGCACTCGCGGCAAAAAAAGTGCGTTTTGCCGCGATTTGGTGCGTTTTTGCTGCGTTTTGCTGCGTTTTTGCTCACTGCGTCTTTATGCATTTTTTATCAGTGAACAATGCCATTAAAGATTGTTGAAAAAAAAAAGGTCTGATGTCATTTCCTTCTTCAATATGTTCTTCATTCTCCACTAGTGTATGCAGGAGAGCAGACAGCTGCAGAACTACAAGGCTCAGCATCCTCCATCCAGGACTGTATGCAGGAGTTTTTTGCCCCCCCAAAAAATGACGTGGGCTTCGCCATATTTTTGTTTGCTAGCCAGGTACAGCAGGCAGGTACGGGCTGCCCCCAATCCCCAGCTGCCTATTTTTACCCGGCTGGGAACCAAAAATATAGGGAAGCACTTATTTTTTTATTTCATGAATTTCATGAAATAATTAAAAAAAAAAAATGACGTGGGCTTTGCCCAATTTTTGAGTCCAGCCAGGTACAACTAGGCAGCTGGGGATTGGAATCCACAGTGCAGGGTGCCCATGCTTTCTGGGCCCCCCCCTGCTGCGAATTGCAGTCCGCAGCCACCCCAGAAAATGGCGCTTTCATAGAAGCGCCATCTTCTGGCGCTGTATCCAACGCTTCCAGCTGCCCTGGTGACGGGTGGCTCGCTGGGTAATAATGGGGTTAGGGCTAGCTGTATATTATCAGCTGGCCCTAAGCCCGAAATTCATGGTGTCACGCCAATATTAGACATGGCCACCATGAATTTCTAGTAAAGATAAAAAAAAAAACACAGAAAAATATTTTTCTTAGAAATAAAACACTACACAAATAGTGACTCCATCTTTATTGAAATAAAGAACCACCCTCCGCAGTAATCCTGGGTCAAGGGTCCGCGCCGTCCAATCCAGATCCAATACCATGTGATCGGTTTGCTGGAAGGCAAAGCGAGCAGTTGATGTGTCAGGTTCAAGGATGTGAATCGCATCACACATCAGCTGATTGTATAAAAGCCGTTTATACAATCAGCTGATGCATCAGTGTAAAAAAAAAAATACTCATGTGCTGATTACCGGCAGCTCCTGGAGCAGAGTCTGATCCCGTCCGATCGCTGCAGGAGCTGCCGGTAATCAGAGATGAAGTCTCCTGACGGCATCCGCTGACAGGTTAAGCCGGCCGGGCGCCGGCGTCACCGCGAGACTTACGATCAGCTGATGCGTCAGGTGACCGCATTAGGTGATCAGCGCCAGGTCCTGCAGATATCGGAGGTGTCCCGGCCGTCTGCAAACAGCCGGAGCGGCGGTACCGGGAGAGGAGCTGGGAGCGGACATGGTACCGGGAGTCTGCAGACACGTGAGTATGACATTTTTTTTTCTACTGTTCCCTTTTGTTTTCGCAGCTGCCTCCACCTCCCGCCCAGACATGGCGCCGCACGGGAGCTGACATGCACAGGACGGGAGGTGGACGCAGCGGTGATGTTACCGGGAGGATTCACGCTTCTGTATTTATTGACAGAAGGAATCCTCTTCCTGTACATGTCACTTTACTACCCACCCCTTGCGTTTATAGCTGCGTTTTTAGTAATAAAAACGCACTAAAACGCAGCTATATTTGCAATTTGCTGTTTTCATTGCATTTTTGAACATCTCATTGAACTCAATGGGTGGAAAACGCATTGAAAAACGCAAAAATAATTGACATGCTGCGTTTTTGTGGGCACCACAAAAACGCAGCTAAAAAAAAACGCTGTGTGCAGACAGCAAAAATGAAAACTCATAGACTTTGCTGGGGAAGCAAAGTCATGCAGTTTTCTGAGCAAAAACGCACCCGAAAAACGCCCCGAAAAACGCCGCGAAAAACGCACTGTGTGAACTTACCCTAAAGAAAAACAAGTGGCCATCATTACTTTAAGAAATGAAGTTTAGTCAGTCTGAAAAATTAGGAAAACTTTGAAAGTGTCCCCAAGTGCAGTGGCAAAAACCATCAAACGCTACAAAGAAACTGGCTCACATGAGGACCGCCCCAGGAAAGGAAGACCAATAGTCACCTCTGCTGCTGAAGATAAGATTATCCAACTCACCAGCATCAGAAATGGCAGGTTAACAGCAGCTCAGATTAGAGACCAGGTCAATGCCACACAGAGTTCCAGCAGCAGACACATCTCTAGAACAACTGTTAAGAGGAGACTTTGTGCAGCAGGCCTTTATGGTAAAATAGCTGCTAGGAAACCACTGCTAAGGACAGGCAACAAGCAGAAGAGACTTGTTTGGGCTAAAGAACACAAGGAATGGACATTAGACCAGTGGAAATCTGTGCTTTGGTCTGATGAGTCCAAATTTGAGATCTCTGGATCCAAGCACCGTGTCTTTGTGCGACACAGTAAAGGTGAACGGATGGACTCTACATGGCTGGTTCCCACCGTGAAGCATGGAGGAGGAGGTGTGATGGTGTGGGGGTGCTTTGCTGGTGACACTGTTGGGGATTTATTCAAAATTCAGCATGGCTACCACAGCATCTTGCAGCGGCATGCTATTCCATCCGATTTGCGTTTAGGTGGACCATAATTTATTTTTCAACAGGACAATGACCCCAAACACACCTCCAGGCTGTGTAAGGGCTATTTGACTAAGAAGGAGAGTGATGGGGTGCTACGCCAGATGACCTGGCTTCCACAGTCACCAGACTTGAACCCAATCGAGATGGTTTGGGGTGAGCTGGACCGCAGAGTGAAGGCAAAAGGGCCAACAAGTGCTAAGCATCTCTGGGAACTCCTTCAAGACTGTTTCCGGTGACTGCCTCTTGAAGCTCATCAAGAGAATGCCAAGAGTGTGCAAAGTAGTAATCAAAGCAAAAGGTGGCTACTTTGAAGAACCTAGAATCTAAGCCATATTTTCAGTTGTTTCACACTTTTTTGTTAAGTATTTCATTCCACATGTGTTAATTCATAGTTATGATGCCTTCAATGTAAATCTACAATTTTCAGAGTCATGAAAATAAAGAAAACTCTTTTGAATGAGGTGTGTCCAAACATTTGGTCTGTACTGTATATAAAGGAGCCATTCAATAAATTGGAAAAGAAATACCCCAAAAATGAGGATTCAGCACACATTTTGGACAATTTTGCATCTTCTATTAGTAGTGGGTTCTAGATTCCGAATATAGGATTAGATTAATTGCTGGACGCTAATGAAGCTGTTTTTGTACCAGAAATGTCTTACTATTGGTTGCGTATATAGGGTGTGATTATATATAAGGTAGAAACAAGCCACTCTTTGTTGCCTGTGTATGGACAATGTATCCAGGACATATTTTATTGTGTTCAATGAAAACTACAAACTTGCTGTTGTTTTCACAATCTACGAGCTTTGTACTAGTAAAAAGGGAAATATCTACAGGCAAATAAAAAGTGCGTTTGTATGGTCATAAGATGGCATCTCTAATTTCCATCCTGTCACAGAAGCTTTTGTTCTTCCCCACGTAGCCTATAATTGTCAAGTCAGCTTTCTGAAGCATGACCAGAACTTTTCTCAGACTCTTTTCCCACTGTTAATTGCCAAAACAAACCTTCCATGTGATCGCCATATGTTTTCAATGATCTCCTTTTCAGCTTTGTTTTTTTCCATTTATGTCTGTGGTTTATCAGCTTCCTGACATATGTACATTATGATATGCTGGATAGATTGTTAGGTTGAAATATTAAATAACTTCCTAGTTAGAGAGGTAGGTGGAGCAGACAAATCGCATCTGCGGCTCATGTTCAGACCAGAACACGACGCATAACCCATCCGTTCAGGAACACAGTATTCGTGTCCTGACTGATCAAAAGGAATTGCAAGGGAAGAAAGCAGTATATACGAAGGGTGGCCTCCATGTCCCACTTCTAGATGCACATATAGAAGCATCTCGGGTTATAAAACCCAATGGAAAAAAGGACACCCATGGGTCATGGTTATAAATTTGTGGAGTGCCCATTAAACATACATTGTGTGCACAAAAATAATAGGGCACCAACACATTATACAGGAGCTTATAGGACATTTCATTCTAAATCAAAAGGCATAGATATATAGTTGATTTTCCACTTTTCGAATACCACTTCCAATCTTCAGAAACTCATGTTGGATGAAAGGGCTTAAAGGAAACCAATCACCAGGATTTTCGCATATAACCTAAAGCCAGTGCTATACTGGCACTATCAGGCTGAGTCTATACATACCTGTAGTGGTCAGCTCAGATGTTTAGGTTTTCAAATCTAAGAAAGTGAAGTTTGTAAAATCAGCAGCTTCTTGAGTGACAGTTGCACTGGAGCAAATCATATATTCATAGTTATCCCCTCCCCCTGTTATAATTAGCATAAGCATTATACAAACAACACACTTTGTCTAGCAGGACCTGTGGTGGTCATACCCATGTGACCAGAAGGGCGGGGCTTCAGCCACCAAAGCTAGATGCCAGGTCACATGGGTATGACCGCACACAGGTCCTTCCACGGACACAGTGAGTCATTTGTATAATACTTATGCTAATACTAACAAAGGGAGAGGATAACTATGAATATATTTGCTCCAGTGCAACTATCACTCAAGAAGCAGCTAATTTTATAAACTTCACTTTCTTGGATTTCAAAACCTAAACATCCGAGCTGACCACTACAGGTATGTATAGAATCAGCCTGATAGTGCCAGTATAGCACTGGCTTTAGCTTATATATGAAAATCCTGCTGATTGGTTCCCTTTAACTCTCAGTCTCATTCTACTTTACCATAAACATGCATATCGGGGTTGTAGACAGGGTTGTGTTTGTGCTGGTTAATTAAGCTCTTCCACTCCAAACTTTCCCAGCCATGCCTTTATGGTCCTTGCTTTCAGTGCTACAGCGCAGTAATGCCGAATCAGAAAATGACCTTTCCGAATCGGTTTCCACAAAGTTTTAATGCATAGAATTGCCCAAAAGGTCTTTGTATGCTGAAGCATTAGGATTTTCCTTCATTGGAACTAAGATCCGAGTCATTTAGCCAGGCAAGTAATGTTCATCTGGCATTTAAAAGACCAAGACTCATCCATTAGGCTGCCAGAGAGAGAAGACTGACTTGTCACCCCAAAGAACACCTCCGGGTGGTGTGCTTTAGGGTATGTGCGCACGTTGCTTTTTACCTGCTTTTTACCTGCTTTTTTGCTGCTTTTTCTTCTGCGCTGTTTAATGCCAAAATGGATGTGTTCTTCTATTCAAGCAAAGTCTATGGGAATTTGGGTTTCTTGTTCACACTGTTGTTCAAAATGCTGCCTTTTTGTGGCAGAACTTTGGTCAAAAACTCAGCTTTGCAGTGCAAAACCCAAATGGCAAAAACAATTGACATGTTGCTTCTTTGAAAAGCTGAGTTTTTGACCAAAGTTCTGCCTCAAAAAGGCAGCATTTTGAACAACATAGTGTGAACAAGAAACCCAAATTCCCATAGACTTTGCTTGAATAGAAGAACACATCCATTTTGTCATTAAACAGCGCAGAAGAAAAAGCAGCAAAAAAGCAGGTAAAAAGCAGGTAAAAAGCAACGTGCGCACATACCCTTACACCACTCTATTGTGCTTGGTAATGTTATAATTACATACAGCTGCACTGCTTTGGAAACCAATGCTATGAAGCTCCCTCCACACAATTTTTGTGTAGATGTCATTGCCAGAGATTGTGCACTCTGCAATCTTTGAGTCCGCACTTAATCTCAGAGTATTTTGGAGTGAAGAAATTTAATGAACTGACTTTTACAATGGTGGCATCCTATTACAATACCATTTGTAAATTTACTAGCAACAGATTGCAAAGCTAGAAGCTGGATTTTATACAAATATGTTAATTGGACTGAAAAACAATCCTGGCAAATCTGTATCCTCTTAAATCCAAATGGGCAACATTAAAATTTCTCAAAATTACCAACCTGTACATTGGTACTATGTTTTGATACAGCTCACATAGGACATAAATTAAAAAAAAGGCAGAAAACTAAATAGCCTTACCAACACCAGGTCAGATACCAATGCACTAGCAGCATGCAGCAGATCCCCATGATAAAGGCTAGTGCTTTGGTAATCTGACCTGGTGTTGGTATGGCGGTTTCTTTTCTTGTGAGATTACTATGCTTTGATATGCAGCACTACTAGGAACAGCACATATAAAATTGCACAATAATGATACCTTTATATTAGTATTAACAAGAGATGAGGACCTAGTGTTCCATGTTTTGTGACGTGCTTTTCAAAAGTACAGATTGGTGCTAGAATGTAATTCGATCAGTTTTATTTTACATATTCATGCAAATATTCAGCTCTGTGCGCATGAAAAATGACGTTTTAGTCATAGCATTGTCGCAAAACGGAGAAATATAAAATGATTCAACCTGATGCAATGTCCGCATTAACTCCTGTAACCCAAATGTATATCAAAACTATTGCATCCAAAGAAATATATATCAAAAAAAATCAAATCTTTATTTTTATATAGCGCTAACATATTCCGCAGCGCTTTACATACATCAGGAACGCTGTCCCCATTGGGGCTCACAATCTAGAGTCCCTATCTGTATGTCTTTTGGAGTGTGGGAGGAAACCGGAGAACCCGGAGGAAACCCACGCAAACACGGGGAGAACATACAAACTCCTTGCAGATGGTGTCCCTGGTGGGATTTGAACCCAGGACCCCAGCGCTGCAAGACTGCAGTGCTAACCACTAAGCCACCGTGCCGCCATATATATATATATATATATATAACAAATAACACACACACACACACTACAGACCAGAAGTTGGGACACACATTCTCACTCAAAGAGTTTTCTTTATTTTCATGAGTCTGAAAATTGTGGATTCACATTGAAGGCATCAAAACTATGAATTAACACGTGTGGAATGAAATACTTAATAAAAAAGTGTGAAACAACTGAAAATGTCTTATATTCTAGGTTTTTCAAAATAGCCACCTTTTGCTTTGATTACTTTGAAAGTGTCCCCAAGTTCAGTGGCAAAAACCATCAAACGCTACAAAGAAACTGGCTCACATGAGGACCGCTCCAGGAAAGGAAGACCAAGAGTCACCTCTGCTGCGGAGGATAAGTTTATCCGAGTCACCAGCCTCAGAAATCGCAGGTTAACAGCAGCTCAGATTAGAGACCAGGTCAATGCCACACAGAGTTCTAGCAGCAGACATATCTCTAGAACAACTGTTAAGAGGAGACTTTGTGCAGCAGGCCTTCATGGTAAAATAGCTGCTAGGAAACCACTTCTAAGGACAGGCAACAAGCAGAGGAGACTTGTTTGGGCTAAAGATCACAAGGAATCGACATTAGACCAGTGGAAATCTGTGCTTTGGTCTGATGAGTCCAAATTTGAGATCTTTGGATCCAAGCACCGTGTCTTTGTGTGATGCAGAAAAGGTGAACGGATGGACTCTACATGCCTGGTTCCCACCGTGAAGCATGGAGGAGGAGGTGTTATGGTGTGGGGGTGATTTTGCTGGTGACACTGTTGGGGATTTATTCAAAATTGAAGGCAAACTGAACCAGCATGGCTACGACAGCATCTTGCAGCAGCATGCTACTTCATCCGGTTTGCGTTTAGTTGGACCATCATTTATTTTTCAACAGGACAATGACCCCAAACACACCTCCAGGCTGTGTAAGGGCTATTTAACTAAAGGGGGCTTTACATGCAGCGACATAGCTAGCGATGTCACTCGTGAAAGCACCCGCCCCCGTCGTTTGTGCTTCACAGACAAATTGATGTTCGTGGCGCACAATATCGCTAGCACCCGTCACACGTACTTACCTTCCTAGCGACATTGCTGTGGGCAGAGAACAACCTCTTCGTTAAGGGAGAGGTTTGTGCGCTGTCACAGCGACGTCACACAGCGGCCGACCAATAGAAGCGGAGGGGCGGAGAGAAGCCGCATTAACGACACGCCCACCTCTTGCCGGAGGACGCAGGAAAGCTGTTGTTCGTCTCTCCCGGGGTGTCACACGTAGCGATGTGTACTGCCTCAGGAACGACGAACAACCTACGTCTACAACGACCAACGAGATTTTGAAAATGAACGACGTGTCAACGATCAACGGTTAGGTGAGTATTTTTGATCGTTAACACTCGCTCGGAGAAGTTACACGCAATGACGTCACTAATGACGCCGGATGTGCGTCACGAAATCCGTGACCCTGACGACTTATTGTTAGATATGTCGTTGCGTGTAACGGGGCCTTTAGACGGAGAGTGATGGGGTGCTATGCCAGATGATCTGGCCTCCATAGTCACCAGACCTGAACCCAATCGAGATGGTTTGGGGTGAGCTGGACGAAGAGTGAAGGCAAAAGGGCCAACAAGTGCCTAGCATCTCTGGGAATTCCTTCAAGACTGTTGGAAGACCATTTCTGGTGACTACCTCTTGAAGCTCATCAAGAGAATGTCAAGAGTGTGCAAAGCAAAAGGTGGCTTCTTTGAAGAACCTAGAATATAAGACATATTTTCAGTTGTATCACACTTTTTTGTTAAGTATTTCATTCCACATGTGTTGATTCATAATTTTGATACCTTCAATGTGAAACTACAATTTTCAGAGTCATGAAAAGAAAGAAAACACTTTGAATGAGAAGATGTGTCCAAACTTTTGGTCTGTAAT